>NC_047110.1:93031114-93163614 GCF_902500255.1 Thalassophryne amazonica | reverse complement strand
ATGTGACCTTATGCCCCAACCATTCCAACAGAAGCAACCTCAAAAATCTCATTCTAAACTATTTTATAGAGTTGTGTCTTCGCAGAAGGTTCTTACTTGATGTGATTTTTAATTTGCTTTGTCTTACTGTGAAAGAAGCTGTAATCCTTGACCACAACAGTGAGAGAGAATAATAAGAAAAGCATAAACATGGATTAATGTGGCTGCAAAAAAGAAAATCAATATCAGTTGTTTGGAAATATTTCAGATTCAAGAATGGATGTTGTTAACCAAAAATACCCACAGATTGCCTTGTAGATGTAAAAAGTCAATTTTCAGCTTTCTAAAATGTGCTTTCTGTGCTGATGTCTTCTCATACAAAATCATGCATATCCATCTTGCATTATTTCCAGCTAGAGCCATTTGTATGGTTATTGGATGAAAAATATATATTGCAGTGTAACTTTTTTCCCCATAATTTTGCAGCTGTAGTTAAATCCCTTTATCTTATTTTTAAGTGTTTATTAATGAGTGTTTAAATGCTGTGATTTTCTATTTTCTGTGCGGCAGGTCCAGCGGGTCCTCAAAGTCTTGGAGAAGCCTTTCAGTTCTCAGCCAGGTCTGGAGCTTCCAGCATGGGTTGGCCGAGGAGGGGAAAGGGAGCAAGGAGAGAGGGATGAAGGAGAGGATCAACAGCAAGCAGCAGCGTCGACATCAGTGTCGACATCAGTGACCAAGAATCCTGTTCCCTACGACAGCAAACCCCCAAGTTGGGCTCATAAAATTTGTGTCACCTGATCCTCGTAATAACTTCCTTGTTTGTTAACCCGCCTGCCTAAAATAAGTTTATTGTTTTTGTTTTAAAATGAATACAACTCTCTTATTAGTTGTGCAGGTAAAACAGGGAAGTTGGAATGAGGGAAGACTCCCCCCAATGACAACCCAGCTGGCACAAGGCAGATGGGAATAAGTTAGTTACAGTAGTGTTCAGAATAATAGTAGGGCTATGTGACTAAAAAGATTAATCCAGGTTTTGAGTATATTTCTTATTGTTACATGGGAAACAAGGTACCAGTAGATTCTCACAAATCCAACAAGACCAAGCATTCATGATATGCACACTTTTAAGGCTATGAAATTGGGCTATTAGTAAAAAAAAAAAAGAAAAAAAAAGTAGAAAATGGGGTGTTCACAATAATAGTAGTGTGGCATACAGTCAGTGAGTTCGTCAATTTTGTCGAACAAACAGGTGTGAATCTGGTGTCCCCTATTTAAGGATGAAGCCAGCACCTGTTGAACATGCTTTTCTCTTTGAAAGCCTGAGGAAAATGGGACGTTCAAGACATTGTTCAGAAGAACAGCGTAGTTTGATTAAAAAGTTTATTGGAGAGGGTAAAACTTATACGCAGGTGCAAAAAATTATAGGCTGTTCATCTACAATGATCTCCAATGCTTTAAAATGGACAAAAAAAAAAAAACCAGAGACGCGTGGAAGAAAACGGAAAACAACCATCAAAATGGATAGAAGAATAACCAGAATGGCAAAGGCTCACACATTGATCAGCTCCAGGATGATCAAAGACAGTCTGGCGTTACCTGTAAGTGCTGTGACAGACGCCTGTGTGAAGCTAATTTATTTTGCAAGAATCCCCCGCAAAGTCCCTCTGTTAAATAAAAGACATGCAGAAGAGGTTACAATTTGCCAAAGAACACATCAACTGGTCTAAAGAGAAATGGAGGAATATTTTGTGGACTGATGAGAGTAAAATTGTTCTTTTTGGTTCAAGGGCCGCAGACAGTTTGTGAGACGACCCCCAAACTCTGAATTCAAGCCACAGTTCACAGTGAAGACAGTGAAGCATGGTGGTGCAAGCATCATGATATGGGCATGTTTCTCCTACTATGGTGTTGGACCTATATATTGCATACCAGGTATCATGGATCAATTTGGCTATGTCAAAATACTTGAAGAGGTCATGTTGCCTCTACTATTATTCTGAACACTACTGTACTTTCAGGGCTTTATCATGAGAAGTCTCTACACTGTCTAAAATGTCTGAGCTTCAAAGCAGTGAATTTCTGGTGAGAGGAAAAAAAAACCGAAGCAGGATGCTGCTGTGAGATGAAACATCAGTGTCATCTACCTGATATGGATTGCACAATTACAATCAGCATGGTGAGAAATCGGGCCAACAACCCCCTCCAGGCCAGAAGTAATTTTTGAAATCACATCAGTGAAAAATAATTGGAAAATAACACCAAATCCCATTATAATTTGGAAAGTGTTAATCAGTTAAGGGCACCCAAAGCTCAGATCAAAACGACTGCACTGAGACTGAGCAAAGCTACTTTTTTTTTTTTTTTTTTTTTTTTTTTTTTTTTTTTTTTTTTGGTCTGCTGAGCTCCAAACATGAGTTGCATACCATACCTGTTAAATACTTTAATTATGGATACAACTGGCTAAGAAGTTATTTTTCACACGAAGACACAAGTTAACAGTCAATGAAATGTTAAGCTGTGATTCTGTTGAATGAACCAGCAGACCTTTGTGCTGCTAGTGTTTTCAATTAAGATTTGTTTAATGTAAAAGCTAAAAAAAAATAAATAAATCTTTGAGTCAAGAAGTTTTTCATGTGGATTTTACTGTTCTGAAGGAACAGACTTAAAATTGAAATTAGTCCAGGGTAACTGTTGCTGAAATAAGATTATAAAAGGGCTCATATTTTGCAAAAAAAAAAGAGTAATACTGCAGTATACCACTATTACTGTCCAAAAAGTGAAAGATGCTATTTTAGGTCACATCACCCACACTTTTATATTTTACAGGCAGCTGTTTAGGCAATTCAAAAATGCAGCTTAAAGATTATATTTGACATCCTAAAAGCTCTGTACACATGATGTGTGGTGTAAACATGTCAGAATGGGCGTGTTTAGTGACTTCTCAGATGTGGCCCTCAGCTCGTTCCCTTTGCCTTGTTTGTCCGGTTATTAATGACGACTCAGACATAAAGTCCCACAGTGACCTGTCTGACTCTGATAAACTGCGGGGCTGTCACCTCCATGATTACCAAATAATGTTTCTGTGTGTGTGTGTGTGTGTGTGTGTGTGTGTGTGTGTGTGTGTGTGTGTGTGTGTGTGTGTGTGTGTGTGTGTGTGTGTGTGTGTGTGTGTGTGTGTGTGTGTGTGTGTGTGAGAGAGAAGGGTGTGGTTGCACTTAAAAAAAAAAAAAAAAAAAAGCCGCACTAGATCAAAACGCACAGAATAGTCATTTTTCAGTGTCGCAGCAGCATTTTCACTCATGCTGTGTCTCAACTGTCCTATCACGCTTTGTTTTGGGTAATTTTTTACAGGATATTAAAAATGTAACAAATCAAGTGTCAAAGTAAACTAGGAACTGTGTTTTGGCTTTGTAAATTTTAAAGGTTAAAAATATTGCAAATTAAGCTACAAATGTAACGAGTACATTTTAGCAGAAAAAGGATTTTAAAAAAATCTTTCTTTGCACAGGTGTGCCTGCTCAGACACTCAGTGTGGTTCAGAGTAGAACACCAGTTGGATCAGGAAAAAGGATTTATCACAGAATCCTTTGAATGTTTTGGCATAGTTTGCATTATTTTTCTATATTGTTTTTTGTCACTAATTCAGGTATGGACATTTTGATGGATGTGTGTCTCATACTGACCCATTGATCAATCTGGGTCCAGATCAGCAGGTTGTTGGCCCTTGGCTGAGTATTTGGGCTCCACAGTGTGCTGCTGTAGTTTTTCCTTAATGCTTGAGTGCATCCTCATTTACTGCCTTAATTAATCTATGCAATTAAACTGAAGATGTTTAGTATTTGTTTTATTGTGTTTTCTGTGTATTTCTCGATTCCATTGCACTGCACAACCACCTCTGTGTTTTGGCAACATTGTGACCTATGGAAGGGAAATGGCAGAGAGCCATAAACCAATAGTTAAGACATTCATTTAGTTCTGTTATGCGTATTAAGTCAGGTCCATCTATATATAATCAGTATTTATTTTAGTTGTGTACCAGAGCACAGTGGAGTTGAAAGTGAATGACAGTGTGTTTAATTTCAACTGTGGGTGAGTGTATTAGCTAAGGGTATTTGCGCGCAAGTGAGTTAAAATGTGAACGATGTTTATTGCTCTTAGGTATTTATATGAAGAAATTGCATCTGTTATACAGTACATCCAGAAAGTATTCACAGAGCTGCACTTTTTCCACTTTATTTTTGTGTGTTACAGCCTTATTCCAAAATGGATGAAATTATTTTATTTTTCCTCAAAAACTCGACATACGATACCTAATGTGAAAAAAATTTTTTTTACTGCGTCTTAGTGTATATATATATATATATATATATATATATATATAATATATATGTGAATTTTGCAAATTTATTTGAATTGGAAAGGCATACACCTGTCTACATATAAGGTCCCACAGTTGACAGTGCATGTCAGAGAACAAACCAAGCATGAATTTAAAGGAACTGTCTCGAGGCTCAAATCTGAGGAAGGACGCAAAGATTGCTTCGAAGTTCCCAATGACCACAGTGACCTCTATAATCCTTAAATAGAAGTTCAGATCCACCAGGACTCTTCCGAGTTGGCCACCCGTCTAAACTGAATGATTGGGGTCTCCCGATCATTCACCTTAGACAGGGAGGTGATCAAGAATGATCACTCTGAGCTCCAGCATTCCTCTGTGGAGAACCTTGCAGCAGGACAACCATCTCTGCAGCAATCCACCAATCAGGTCTGTACAGTAGAGTGGCCAGTCGGAAGCCACTGCTGAGTAAAAGGTACCTGAAGGACTCTCAGATGGTCTGATGAGACAAACAACTGGCGTGAATCCCAGGGGTCATGTTTGGAGGAAACCAGGCACCATCCCTACAGTGATGTTTTTCAGAAGTGCAGGAACTGGGAGATTAGTCAGGATTGAGGGAAAGATGAATGCAGCAAGGTACAGAGACGTCCTGGATGAAGACCTGCTCCAGACCATGCTTGACCTCAGACTGGGGTGACAGTTCATCTTTCAGCAGGACAATGACCCTAAACACACAGCCAAGATATCAAAGGAGTGGCTTCAGAACAACTCTGTGAATGTCCTTGAGTGGCCCAGCCAGAGCCCAGACCTATTATTAATAACGCTGCAAAAACTTAGTCATTAGGGGGTGAATACACATATTGTGTATTCAAGCAGTAGAGACTGTACCAAAATAGACCCCCCCATAAACCAGATTGAGAGATTAAAAAGGCCTCTGACAAGGCCACAGAGAAATCACAAAAACAGTGGGTGTAAATAATTTAACAAGTCATATGTAGGAGCATGCACTGGTGCTGCACTTTGCAAGATCCACCACACCACGGAACCACCTTGGGTCCTGGATGACACCCGCCCAGGCAGACAACTGGACCATCCCCACTTTAGTGTGCTGGGGCAGCAGGCTGAAGGCAGCTGCCATGAACGGACTCAACAAGCTCATAGGAGAGCTGGCTCTGTCCTGGGGCTGGAGCTGGAGTCTGTGGTGGAGGACCACTGCGGTGTACTACAGAACGCCACAGGAGGTCTACCTGTGCCAATCAGACTATAATTCGTACCCCTTCTGCAGGATGAAGACATAACAAACGTGCAATATTGTAAAACATCTTGTGCTAATGTCATCAAGTCATTTTGCATAAATTTGTTCTGCTTACTGTTAAAAAAAAGTTCACTCTTACTGTTTCTGTACTCTGGCAAAATAATGTCCTTTGGGACAAATAAAGTTGATCTCATCTAAAGTAACTGCAGGAGCCAGGTGAAGGCCTTCTCCAGCCACTCGGGGTCCACGAGGCCAAAACGTAACAGCTGTAGGCACTGCCTCACAACGCAAGTGATACTCCTCAAATTAGTCTCTCCGGCTCATTTGTTACCCAAAGATCCTCCAAAAAGACTCAGTACCAAAGACATCCAGTTGTCACCTTTGGTCACTGGCTCACATCGAAGTCTCACAATCATACAGTAAGACAGGAAGCAGCGGGACCCCCAAAGACTCGGGCCTTCATTTTTCTGCAAAGTACATTTGAAAAACAACAGACTCCAGCGAGCTTTTATTACAGTTATTTGTTTTATATATGCTTTTTCTAACCCCTTTCGGAAAAGAAAATGATTGATAACCTGACAGAGGTGGAAGAGTTTTCTTCTCAGGCACATAAGTCAGTGAGCTGCTGTACCTGTCTGCGCCCTGATCGTTCACATCATGTCCCTGCACGTCTGTCGTTGACTCTGGAACGAAACACGTGAGGGCAGCAATGAGGAAATAACCTGCTGTGCGCATTCCACTCGCGGAGGGAGGACTCGGGAGTGGCTTTGGGTGACCTCAGGGTGCGCGCCCTGAGCTGCGCACTGAGCGCATAGGTGGGACCTCTGACGATGGCTGTGTGAGGACGGAAGACAGTCAGTAATAATAATAATACTAAAAATAAAGGCTCTTCGGTTTTAAATCGTAAGATGACCAAACGAGTCAGACCCGGTTATTACCGGCAAGATATCTCTAAAACCTCATGGGAGGTACCGGAGCGGTACCGGGACCTGAAGCAGGTGGGAACCGGCGCGTACGGGACGGTGTGGTAAGTGGAATTTGCTAAACCGGATGAAGTGATTGTTGGTGGTTTTTAATGCGGAGCGCACCGCGTCCCGCAGTTAGAGCCAAACAAAAGGATAAGTAGCTTTACGCACAGCGCGCGCTTCCATTTCCGGATATGACGGCCACACTGACACCTTTATGCCGTAATAACAATCATTCAAACACTGTTCGATTACTGCGCTAATATTGGAGCCGCTGGCACGCAGACGTGCGCGAAAGCAAGTTAACAGAAAGCAGCTTTTTGTGCGTCTCACGGCAGCATGCGGTCTCTTTGTTATCAATGATTAACCCCCCAGGGGGCGTGTCCACACTGCACGTGATTGAGATGGAGCTGACTGTCACTACTACAGGTAGATTCAAGCGTGGGTGTGCTTGGGCCGAAGTTTCACATTTAAAACTTCAAGGACACTTGGTGTTGAATATCCCTCAAGAACTCCCTTTAAAGGGGAACTCAGATTTTTTTCAACATCAGCTCAATTTTTAGACATTTTGGGGTTTAACTTTTCAGTCAGGATAAAAACGGTGATAATCAGTACAATAGTGAGTTATCACACATTTTGTCAACCCATTGGCCCACTGGGTTGACAAATGGTTTAAAACCTCAAAATAATGTGCTTCTTGTTGCCACTGAATTGGCTAAAATGTCATTAGAAGTGTTTGGAGGTATGGAGAGGATCCCTGCAGAGGTATACTAAAGGATTATTAACCGACCGTGAGGTCTGTACGGGGAAATATCAGACTGACGTGTTGTCAGTACGGACCAAGCGAAGCGAGCGAGGTTAATAATTCATTTATTACATGGCTATTATCGTATTAACACACAAGCTTACAGTATCGCCTGAATATGAAAGCTGCTGACGGCTCGTAGTCCGACCTGTTCGCCTCACCTCCATGAAGAACTTGCTAACAGATGGTTCGGTCGTTAGCTGGTAAGCTTTTAATCTGTGTGTTTTTTCAGATGCTGTTTAGATATTTATGGAGTACGTTCATGTCCGACTTCGTTTTTTAATCGTATTTTTAGCTTCCTGGCTTGGAATGAAAATACGTTTTGCGAACCATTTGTCATGGAAACCGGTCTGGATATGGGAAAATATCCGACCAGTAATCAGCCAATCAGAGCACACGTAGCATCACAGCCATATAATAAATGTGCCTATTTATCTCAGTAAATATAAAGATACTTTTTTAAAATAAGTGTTTATACAGTTAGTAACTTTAGTCTTATTACCTTTTGACGATGCTGCTCTTTGGTAAGTTTGTATAAGGGGGTGATGATGGGCTTTGTTCCTGTTTTTAAGAAGAACATGGTAGATAGCAGTGTCGCCAAATAATATTGTTCATGATTGCTGAAATTTGACACAGATCACTAACATATAATCCAAATCTTTGTTGCCAATCACTGAACTTTGAGTTTTATTCTTGATCCAAATTGTGACTATTGATAATGATTTATGTATTTATTTATTTGTTTATATTTTGTTTTTTGGCTTGTGCCGATTGCTCAAGGTTTCCACAGCAAATCTGGTATAAATCCACATGAGGATTCTTTACACCAGGTGCCCTCCAGCTCTACATGGAGAAACGTATGCACAGCTCCTGGTGTTCTTCGGTGGTCTCTCAGCCAAGTACTAACCGGCGTCGCCGACTGAACAATCCCCCTTAAAAATCAGTCCACCCCGCCTTCACTGTGCATGCGTCATTTCAGCGCTCAGCAACGTCATTTCTGAGTGTCACCTTGTTTCTGCTTCAAACTGCACTCCAGTCATCATCTCTCTCAGTGACAGGCATCTGAAGCTTTTGTACAACAATCATTTCCACATAAATTCAGCATTATTTCATAATAAAAGACGGGAGAAGTGGTCGGAGTACGCCTACCTCATTTTAGAGCATCAGTAACGACTCGCCAGTTATCGCCTCGTTTCTGCTTTAAACTGACATCAGAATGATTTAAGAGGTTTTACTTTGTCATCTGATGCAGCCGATCTGCTCCGTGTGAGCCTGATCCTGTCAGATCCCAGAAGCTAAGCAGTGCAGGATTTGGTTAGTATTTGGATGGGAGACCTCTTTGGAACACCAGTGGCTCTGTGTGTTTCTCCAGGTAACACTGGAGTTGCATCAGGAAGGGCATCCGGCATAAAACTTGTGCTAAATGCCAATGCTGATCTGGCTGTATCCACTGTGGCGACCCCGAACAAAACGGGAGCAGCCGAATGGACAACAACTTTGTCATCTGATGGTTAATATTCACATCTTTCCCTTTGATCGCTTTGGGTGAAGACAGTCCATCTCACAAGAGCTGCTGTGGTTGCAAATGACGCATGCGCAGTGGAGGCAGGGTGGATCGTTCGGTCTGCGACACAGGGATGTACTATAATTAACTTGTGATCTGACGTGATCAGGTTGATCTGTAATCCCTAATCATACATATTTGATATGAGATGAAGAGAATTGATCTTGATTGCTGATTTTTCAAATTGGTAACATTAGTTTGATAGCAACTAACCAGCTAACTAATCAAGCAGTTCTTTTTGGCAGAGGTAGTAGTCTGTGGTCACTACCACCCAGGGTGGCAAAATGTTTGATACGCCATTTTGGTCACCTATCTATAGGGACTTGAAAAAGGATGATAGCCATCCTAGGGTGGTAGTGGTAGCCACATAGGAGTCAGTGAAGGATTACCCAAGGGTCAAATTTTAAAAATGCTTGAAAAGTGTACCACATTATTTGTTTGATCACCAAGAGTCCAAAAAGGTATAGCGCCCTCCAAAAATATTGCCCCCTTGGTATTTCACACATTTTAATCTGTTAAATTAGGCTTCTCAATTAAAGACATTTCTAAAATTATCTTCCTTAAACTCAAACTGAAAGCAGATCTCGCCATCTTGATATAAATTAATTAAAAATATAAACACCAAGATGATGGGTTGCATAAGTAATGGCTCACTTTGGTATAATGCCTGCAAATAATCAGTTTCATTGTGTTTTCATCAGACAAGTCAGGGGATGGATACATGAACATTTCCAAGTCACTGAATATGTCTTGGACTTTATTTACATCAGTTATGAAGAAATACAAACAGTATGACACTCTATGATAAATCTGCATGGAGTAGACAGTTCTCAAAAACTGAGTGACTGTGCAAGAAGGGGAAGAGTGAAGAAAGCCACCAAGACACCCAGACAACCCAGAAGAAGTTCTAAGCTTCCGTGGTTGTGATTGGAAAATTGTGCATAGTGCATGTTTTGCATTTTGTATTCTCACTTATGCAGCTTCACGATGAAGTGATATAGAGGAGGATTTTCTTAAAAAGAAGACATGAAAGTTCAGTTACAATTTGCCAGAAGGTACATCTGAGATGTAAGCCTAGATTTGATGTTTTGGTGAGAGAAAATCCTTCTTTGCTCCAATATGTAATAACTTAATAACTTAGCAGATGAATGTACAATGTTTTTACCCCATAACACCATAACATTCATTCATAGATAATCCAAACTATGCTTTTTTTTTACTCTTAATGCCCAGAAAAATAATGTGGCACACTTTTCAGTATGTTTGGAACATTTTTAAATGTTGCCGTAGCTGTAGCTACCACCCTGGGATGGCTATCATACATAAATATTAGGCAAAGGCTATTCGCCCAACCGTTGGGCAGATAAGTCATACATTGAACATTACACGCCCAACCGTTGGGCAGATAAATATAATGTCTTACCTTAATCGCCCAACCGTGATCGTGTATTTGACACATTTTGTGCATCTAAACAAAGTTTTTTACACCACTTTTTTAAGGCTCTATTATGGCGTGAAAAGCAGCGTATGTTTGACACATTTAACAGCGCCCTCTTTAATTACTGCAAAAATGGATGAAAGCAGACAAACTCCATAAGTATTTTGTACGGAAGCCTGTTAACGACGACAAAACAGTTTTTATGAACAAAATGCTGCTTATTGCCTGTAAAATGGTGTTAGTTTGACACAGTTCCCTGGGTGTGATGAGCCAAACAGAACCGCTTTAGATCACAGCCCCTCCGTGGGCTGCGAACCCTCCTGCAGCCGGCGAGAAAATATCCGCCCGTTTTCCCCCCGCTTTGAAACCGGAAGTGAACTTACAAGCGCGCTCACTGGTCGGTTGTGGTTGGGCGTATATGCTCGTGTATTTACTTTATTGAACCAACAGTTAGGCGTATAGCCACTCCGTAAATATTAACTCTAGATATATACCTAGCTAATTATGGGTGGTACGATTTGCCATCGGTGGTAGTGACACACCCACTTTTAGGGTTCTGGCACAAGGCCTATAACTTGTGTTGAGCAAAGTTCTCTCATACAGGTGTTACTCCAGAGTAAAAATATTTAGAAGTAGCCAGTGTCACTGGAGTTCTAATATGATGTTTCATTACAGTTAGCCCTGGCTGTGTTTTATCTGCTGTTTTACAATGTACCACATTGACCTGAAGCCAGTGGTACTCAGAAAAGACAGTTAAAATTGTTTTTGTTTGCTTTTTAATCTTAGTAACTTTGGCTTTTTGGTTCATAAAAATCTATATTTTGGAATTGTAGCACTTTTGTGCTACTCAGTAGATCAAACTAAGTCCGGCCCACTTTCAAATGGTCCAATTATGTCCTGGATGTCATGAAATCCTGCACTAAATCTCATGTTATATGACAAAGCGTCACATGGTGGAAGTTACTGACACTCAAAAAAGCCAGTTGACTTAGACAAACAGTGATGTTTGGACAACAAAATGAAGACGCAATGTATGATGAAGCGATGCCCTGTCTCACGTGCGTTGATGTGCTCTCATCCTCAGCTCAGCGGTCGACTCCAGAACAGGAACCAAAGTGGCGATCAAGAAGCTGTACCGCCCCTTCCAGTCGGAGATTTTTGCCAAGAGGGCCTACAGGGAGCTGAGGCTTCTCAAACATATGAAACATGACAATGTGAGAGGCATCAAAATCTTTGCAATTGTACAGGGATTGTAACGTGATGACAGTTTAGTAATGGTCACTGGATGGAGCTGAGATTGCTGCATGTTCTTAAATTTCCTTGGAGAACAATGACAGTAGATCATACACTCAACAAAAATATAAACGCGACACTTTTGGTTTTGCTCAGGTAATCCATCCCACCTCACAGGTGTGCCAAATCAAGATGCTGATTAGACACCATGATTAGTGCACAGGTGTGCCTTAGACTGTCCACAATAAAAGGCCACTCTGAAAGGTGCAGTTTTGTTTTATTGGGGGGGATACCAGTCAGTATCTGGTGTGACCACCATTTGCCTCATGCAGTGCAACACATCTCCTTCACATAGAGTTGATCAGGTTGTCAATTGTGGCCTGTGGAATGTTTGTCCACTCCTTTTCAATGGCTGTGCGAAGTTGCTGGATATTGGCAGGAACTGGTACACGTTGTCGTATACGCCGGTCCAGAGCATCCCAAACATGCTCAATGGGTGACATGTCCGGTGAGTATGCCGGCCATGCAAGAACTGGGACATTTTCAGCTTCCAAGAATTGTGTAGAGATCCTTGCAACATGGGGCCGTGCATTATCCTGCTGCAACATGAGGTGATGTTCTTGGATGCACAACAATGGGCCTCAGGATCTCGTCACGGTATCTCTGTGCATTCAAAATGCCATCAATAAAATGCACCTTTGTTCTTCATCCATAACAGACGCCTGCCCATACCATAACCCCACCGCCACCATGGGCCACTCGATCCACAACACTGACATCAGAAAACCGCTCACCCACACGACACCACATACGCTGTCTGGCATCTGCCCTGAACAGTGTGAACCGGGATTCATCTGTGAAGAGAACACCTCTCCAACGTGCCAAACGCCAGCGAATGTGAGCATTTGCCCACTCAAGTTGGTTACGACGACGAACTGGAGTCAGGTTGAGACCCCGATGAGGACGACGAGCATGCAGATGAGCTTCCCTGAGACGGTTTCTGACAGTTTGTGCAGAAATTCTTTGGTTATGCAAACCGATTGTTTCAGCAGCTGTCCGAGTGGCTGGTCTCAGACGAGCTTGGAGGTGAACATGCTGGATGTGGAGGTCCTGGGCTGGTGTGGTTACACGTGGTCTGCGGTTGTGAGGCTGGTTGGATGTACTGCCAAATTCTCTGAAACGCCTTTGGAGACGGCTTATGGTAGAGAAATGAACATTCAATACACGAGCAACAGCTCTGGTTGACATTCCTGCTGTCAGCATGCCAATTGCACGCTCCCTCAAATCATGCGACATCTGTGGCATTGTGCTATGTGATAAAACTGCACCTTTCAGAGTGGCCTTTTATTGTGGGCAGTCTAAGGCACACCTGTGCACTAATCATGGTGTCTAATCAGCATCTTGATATGGCACACCTGTGAGGTGGGATGGATTGTCTCAGCAAAGGAGAAGTGCTCACTAACACAGATTTAGACTGGTTTGTGAACAATATTTGAGGGAAATGGTGATATCGTGTATGTGGAAAAAGTTTTAGATCTTTGAGTTCATCTCATACAAAATGGGAGCAAAACCAAAAGTGTTGCGTTTATATTTTTGTTGAGTGTATGTATGTCTGTTAAACCTAAAGTGTAAGATTAAAGATTCTGAACACCGTGTAATGTTCTTCCTCCTGCAGGTGATCGGCCTGTTAGATGTTTTCACTGCTGACCTCCATCTGGACAGATTCTATGATTTGTAAGTGCAGTTTATGCTTATTTGAAAAATGGCAGGCAGGTTTTAGAAAACATTATTCCACACAGGTGACCCTTTGAGAGTCACGAAATGACCTGTTATTGGTGTCTGATGAAGGCACATGTTCCAGGCCAACATCAACGAGGCTCCTTCTGAAACAGCCACTGAAGACCAAGTCAGTTACATCAGACCTATTAAAAAACAAATTTATGAAGACTGAGTTACAGCAGTGAGTCAGTGGGCTCAGGAATTGGGTTACCAATATGTAGACCTGTGTCTGATTCCTGTTCATGCTACCTGTGTCCTTGGACAAAACCCCTAGCACAGGGGTGGCCAAGTTCGGTCCTCGAGAGCTACATTCCTGACACTCTTAGTTGTCTCCCTGCTCCAACACACCTGAATCCAATGAAAGGCTCATTAAAAGTCTGCTAACGAGTCTTTCATTGGATTCAGGTGTGTTGGAGCAGGGAGACAACTAAAAGTGTCAGGAATGTGGCTCTCGAGGACCGAACTTGGCCACCCCTGCCCTAGCAGCATTTTGGACAATCTGCAGATGTATTAGTAGAGACTGAGGAAGGCCAATGTAGAGGGAATTGCCGTAATCCAGCCATGATGTAATAAAGGCACTTTCTCTAGATTATTATACAGTACCATAGGAAAGATTTCAGACGAGAGATATAATAAAAGTTGTTCTCAACAACAGAGCTTATCTGCCTGTTAAAACAGAGTTCTGAGTCAAGAATGACACTCAAGTTTCTTGCATAAGGTTTGACACATGAAGTGAGATAATTTTTTAGGATTCAAGGATTCAAAAGAAGTTTATTGTCATATGCACATAGGAACATGTTCCCTGCACAATGAAATGTGTTTACTGCATTTTACCCATCCTAATTGCCAGTTAGGAGCAGAGGTCGCCTTTTTGGTGCCCGGGGACCAGCTCCAGATGTATATCCCTGCCCTAGGTCACGAGCAGGGCTGAGCAAACCTTGACCGGCCTCATGACACACTTAACAAACAACAACACACATAAGACAGTCCGGTACATGAACACATATAAAAGCACACACAAGGAAAGAATTGTGAAAAGAAAAACCTCCATTGCTGCTGCGTTGAACTCCCGCAGCACCACTGGAGAGCAAAAAAAAAAAAAACCCATAGCACAGAAAAACAGTCATAACAAAAACAAAAAAACACAACAGATGACAGACAACAGCCAAGACTTGGATGTGTCCAGTGTCCAGACAGACAGCCCGGAAAGGCCGCCCCTGAGGCGCCATCAGGCCTTATCTGTCCATCCTGGGGGGGGATCCCAGTCCTGAATCAGTCCACCAGAGTCTCAAGGTCCCACAGTCAACATCTCAGGACTAGGAAGGGAGGGAGGCAGCGGAAGACAAGGAGGCGGGGGAGACGAGGAGCGAGGCTATCAGGAGTGTTCTTTGGGGGGAGGATTTTATCCCAGCAGCCTTGAAGGACAGCTGGTGTTTGGAAACCAAATAGATATCCAGATTAACAGACGCCTGGCAGATTCCACAGTCAGACTGGCTCCCAATACATCTAAATAGAGAAGAGATGTGGTCTTACAGACGATCAAAGTGGTTTTCCAGTGCAGCCATTCTCCCCGAGATGGATTCCAATGTGCGGTTGACACCCGTCGACTGAGCTGACACTGCCCTTCCAATCGAATCAATCATGTGGGGCAGCCTGGACGGGCCAATTAATGCCGCCTCCACCTTCTTAATTTTCCGGTAAACCAGTGCTGTGGCCGCTCCACACAGCAGAAACCCGGTCACCACAGCTCCAAATAAGTAAACATCTTCAACGTCCTCCACAGACAACGTGTACAGGCACATGACTTGCCACCTCCGCCAGCTGTCCATCACGTAACCCGCCACATGTGTCCCGGCAGGACAGGTTGAGTCCTCCGCTCCCGAGTGCCTTGTGGAAAAAATTGTATCAATTGCGTTCAGAGACCACTTGATCAGATCCATTTTGCCGTTTTCCAGAGGAGCAGGGCTGGCAGCCTCACAGACAAAACACGCTACAGTAGCAGGAAAGGTGGGGAGGGAGGAGGAGAGAAAAATGCGACCATCCCAACCGAGAGCAAGAAGGCAAAAAAACAAACAAAAAAAAAACCAACAAAAAAAAAACATGTAGAAGCAGAACATCCAGAAGCAATAACATGCTTCTGGATTTGAGAGGACCAAAAATAACTTAACTGGAGGAAGTTACTTGCCATCCAGCCTTTAATGTCTTCAAGACAGTTGGGCAGAGACTGTATAGAGTCCCCAGATTTTAGGGAAAGGTACAAATGTAAAGTTACAGGTCCAAGTAAAAACTAGGACTGAGACAGTACACTAGCAGGGTGCAGGACTACTTTGTGTCCCTAGGGTGAATAAAAGTCTGTGGGTCACAGAGCTTTCTCTTATCGTGTGCCTGTTCTGTGGAATGATCTCCCTGCGTCAATTAAAACAGTCAGATTCTGTAGAGACTTTCAAGTCCAGACTTAAGATGCACTTATTTTCCCTTTCATATGGCTAACATACTGGCATCGTATGTTACTATGCTTTTTACTCTTTTAAATTCATTTTATTAGTAAACAGAGCGGGTTGTGGCTTCAAATTTATCTAAAGTCTGGGTCTGTTAGTGAAGCTTAGGGCTAGTGACCGTCGGTCACCTTAGTATTTCTTATGTTTTTCTTGTTGCTAAATACTGACAAATGATATCTCGTTTGTTGTCTTTCTGCTGCCTGATTCTCTCTCTCTCTCTCTCTCTCTCTCTCTCTCTCTCTCTCTCTCTCTCTCTCTCTCTCTCCCTCTCTCTCTCTCTCTCTCTCCTCTCTCTCTCTCTCTCTCTCTCTCTCTCTGTGTGTGTGTGTGTTTGAGGTACGGCTCCATCCAGAGGTGGGAGTGGGTGTCTTCTTCTGCAGGCCTCCATCCTGTACACCAGCATGGACTCCCAAAATTTCCGAACCCACATGAATATATGAAGAACATACAAACTCCTCACAGGAAGGACCAGACGGGAAGCGATCCCATGACTTTCTTGCTGTGAAGCAACAGTGCTAACCACCACTCCACTGTGCCACCCTCAGTATAAATGTGTCAGTACATTTATATTGTATTGTGTAGAGGGGGCAGGGTGTGCATCTGTCCCCTGATGTCTCACTGACTGTAGTTCATGAGTTAAAGTTCTCCGTCACCACGACGGATTTCCGTCATTTGGAAAATTTAACAACACATACGCGTGCGCACATGGTGTCATGCGTGTTTCGGGGCCGAAATATGATAGTCTCACTGTCAAAGCAACATCCCATTCTGCGCTAATCAAAGCAGCAGCAATGTTTACTGCTTGCTATGAGCCGCGGTCTTTCTCCACCCTGTCTTTGTGAGAACACTGGCAGACACTCCCCAAGTAGAGTGGGGTGTGGCTTTGCTTTGAACCAATGAAGCATTGATCCGTCTCACTGCTTCGATGGTTTGTTGTATTATTTTGCTTTATCTTAATTTTCCCCCCGCTAAAACCATAAAGAGCATATGTATGTGAGTAATATTTACCTTTTTTATATTAATCCGACCTGTTATGGTTTTCTAAAACAGTTGATACATGTATTTTATAACTTAAAAACGGGACTGATGCTAATGCGTTAGCGTGTCTATGGCGTTTTCAATGTTAAAGTTAGCATTAAGCTGTTCGCATCTCAGCACAGTTTGTGTGCATTTGTTTTCTGTATAATAAATAATGACTTAGTGTTTGTTGTCGTAAAAGTGCCAAATGTATTATGAATTGAAATATTTTTTATTTATTTTTATTTATATATTAATAATAATAATAGCAGCAACAACAAAAGTAATAATAACTAATATTGCTACAATACAATTTTAGAGAAACCTGATAAAACACAAAAGAAAAGGTAAAACCAACTAACAATGAACATAAATAAATAAATATAGAAATAAATGTTTCCTGTGAACACTTAGTGACTCTTATACCTCCACTTCATCCCTGTTTTATTCAAGTTTAATGACAATTTGTTTCAGGCAAACCACATCTAAGCTGTGTTTTTACACAAGAAAAAAAAATGCAGTAAACTGCACATTTTATGTCTTTTTTCATGAAAATATCTTATTAAAGATCACATATTACACTTTAGTCAGGCCTTCAAAATACTTTTGTGGACTCTTGCTGTAGTAATATGTGGTCAGTGGTTGAGATAGTTGCTGTAGGCATCTAAAAATGCTCATAAATGGGTGAAACCTGATGGAAATCTCTTTGTGGTGTGTCGGTGATGTATGTATGTGCAAAATAAAACAAAACACTACTCCAGGTATATTTTTGATGAGAATATAACATCATAACTTTATCACAAGCTCAAATGTTGATGATCGATTAAAATGTTGATGATTAAAGTCCCTTTAATAATAACTCACTTAAAGAAATAATGGCAAAACTCACATGTAAGTAAAAAAACAAACAACAACAAAAAATCATTAATCGATTACTAAAATAATCATTAGTTGAAGCCCTAGTTTGTTTTACGAGTGAGAGCATTTTACTGATTAAATATGAATGCGCCAGTTTTGAGTTTCTCAGTGCACATGCGTTTTCAAAACTGGTGACAGTGTTACTTTGTGCACAGCAGAACAACGTTGTCAGTTGCTTTAGGCCCTAATTTTGTATTTTATTGACTGTACAGCCAGTAACACAGCACCCATTTGGTGCATTCATTGGATTAGAACAAATCAAAATACTACAGAAGACAAAGAAGTGAGTTTTCTTTGTTTCAGAGGACTTCATACCCATTAAAATTCACCAGAATATGAATGAATGAATGAAAACTGTTTATTTCGAACATTTGATACAACAACAATTATAAGATAGATCAGTAAAGACAACAACAAAAAAGTTCCTACTGTGTACCCAACATGTCCGAAAAGGGGTAGGGTGAAGCATCAGCTTATTTATCCCTACCCCTTCTTCCCCACAACCAGTAATACCCTTTGCCACATATACACATAGATTCCTACACACCTAAACCGATATCAATATATATATATCAACATACATACACATATATATACATATATACACACACATATACATATATATACATACACACATATATATATACACACACATATACATATATATACATACACACATATATATATACACACATATATACACAAACATAAATATACACCTACACATACCTACTTACATACAAAATACTATATATTTACAAGCCGAAGCAAAAAACAAAAACACCCTAACCCTCATTACCCTTCCTCCTCCCTATACCTAGAAAAAAACATATTTTTGTACCGCTGTTTGAACTGGTTCATGCTTGGACATTGCTTGAGCCCCACTCCCAATCTGTTCCACATCCTCACCCCACAGACAGAAATACAGAAACCTTTTAATGTTGTTCGTGCCCACTGATGCTTTAAATTAAATTTCCCCCTCAGACTGCAATCCCCTGATCTGTTAAAAAACATATTTTTAATATTTGCTGGAAGTAAATTGTTTATTGTTTATACACGATTTGTACTGTTTGAAAATGAACCAAGTCTGTGAATTTTAAGAATTTGGATTGTAAAAATAGTGGATTTGTATGATCTCTATAGCCAGTATTATGAATAATTCTTATAGCTCTTTTCTGCATTACTGATAGTGATTGTGTTGTACCTTTATAAGTATTACCCCATACCTCTGCACAGTACTGTAAATATGGTAAAACCAGTGAGCAGTAAAGAATGCGGAGTGAGTTGTGGTCCAGAATATGTTTCGCTTTGTTTAGAACTGAAATGCTTCTTGACAGTTTACTTTGTATATGTTTTATATGAGTCTTCCAGTTTATCTTATCATCTGTTATCACCCCCAGAAACTTATTTTCATGTACCCTTTCAATATCTACCCCCTCAACTTGTAACTGAACCTGTATGTCTGTATTACAATAGCCAAATAACATGTATTTTGTTTTACTTAAGTTTAATGATAATTTGTTTCTGTCAAACCATATTTTCAGTTTTCCCATTTCTATACTGATCCTCCTCAGTAACTCCTGCAAATCCCCCCCCCTGAACAAAAAATGCTTGTGTCATCTGCAAATAATACTAATTTTAATATTTTGGAAACATTGACAATATGATTTATATAAATTAGAAACAGTTTTGGACCCAATACTGACCCCTGTGGGACGCCACAAGCATTGTCCAAGCATGATGATGTATATTCCCCCAACTTCACAAACTGTTTTCTGTTACTTAAGTAGCTTCTCACCCAGTGCAACACCAACCCCCTAATCCCATACTGTTCAAGTTTACTGATTAATATGTCATGATTGATTGTATCAAAAGCCTTTTTAAGGTCTATAAATATTCCAACTGAATGTAATTTGTGGTCTATGGCGTTTGTAATCTCCTCAACTGATTCTATTAATGCAAGTGATGTTGAACTATGTGCTCTGAATCCATATTGACTATCAGTAAGTAATTTATGTTTATTTATGAATTTGTCTAATCTATTATTGAATAACTTTTCTAATAATTTGGAAAATTGTGGAAGCAAGAAACAGGTCTATAATTTGTGAAGTGGTGTCTATCCCCAGTCTTATACAGCGGCACAACCTTAGCTATTTTCATTTGATTGGGAAATTTGCCAGTTTGAAATGATAAGTTACAGATGTATGTTAATGGTTCTACAATCCATTCAATGACCTGTTTTACCACCACCATATCAATTTCATTTAAATCGGTAGATGTTTTATATTTACAATTATTCACAATGTCTATAATTTCTTTTCCATCCACTGCTGTGAGGAACATTGAACAGGGATTTCTTTCTATGAGATTATTATCCCAATCCTCAGGTTGGGAATTGGGAGCACCCCCACACCCCCCATAATCAATAGTGTGTTTTTACTTCACACTTTGAAGTGACTTTTCTTTGTTTTAGGGGCTTCATACTCATTAAAATTCACCAGAATGTACAAAATTTGACTTGCTCGTTTAAAAAATTTCTGTGGGAGATCCCCCCAGACCCCCATAGTTTGAAGAGAGTTTTCTTTCTTTCAGAGGGCTTCACCCATTAAAATTCACCAGAATATACAAAATTTGACTTGCTCTTTTAAAAAATTTTCTGGGGGAGATCCCCCAGACCAGTGATGCCGGTAACGCATTACTTAGTAACACGTTACTCTAATCTAACCACTTTTTTTTAGTAACGAGTAATCTAACGCGTTAATCTTTCCAAATCAGTAATCAGATTAAAGTTACTTTTGCAAGTTACTGTGCGTTACTATTATTTTTGCATTGTGGGTCGATAGCAGCATTAAACTTGGTCTGTGGGCAGGAAGTCGGGGTTCGACTGAACTACACACTTTAAGCGAGCTGTGAGCTTTTCATCCTCGGTTTTCTGCAGCAGCTCGTCCTCACCTCTTAAAGCACGGTGACAACAGCACACCTGCACTGAGCTTTACAAAGACATTTTTATGTTTTTTCCTCCTTTATTTAGAATTCTGAGCTGAGCTGCTCCGTATCTGGTCGTTAAAAACAGCTGATCCTCCGTGACGCATCAACAACACTATTTTCCACTCAAATGCACCTAAACTCTCTTTCTGAGGACCACATGATGTGAAAACGCAATAAAACTTTCTTACCTGTAAATCTGGTCCTGTTTTCTGCATAAATAAATGTTACCCATTCTTTGTGCTCAAACGCCAAAGCAGGGGCGAATCCAGATGGAATGGGGGCGTGGGGCAGGGATGTCCCCCCTCACAACACCCCTAGATTAAAGGTCCAGTTTTGAAGCCTTTTTTTTGCTACAACTACTAATACTACTTATAATAATAATAATTTCGACAAGTAAAATGTTTAGAGAGAATTTAAATGTTAGAAAAATGTTAGAATAAATGTTTATAAACAATGTAGGCTAGAAACTCCAAGTTTTACTGTTACAGTTAAACAGTTAAATATGAGATCAAGAAAGAGGTCTTTATTTTACTTTTATAAAACAAGTATTTATTTTCATTGAAGTCAAGAAAGGGTGACTGTAAAGCGAGTTTTGGCAAAACAGGTATCATTGTCATGTTGAGGTGGCAGAGGGTTGTTGTCGACAGCTGGGGAAAGTAACTAAAAAAGTAACTAGTAATCTACTTTTTCAAGGAGTAATCAGTAATCAGATTACTTTTTCAAAGTAACTGTGGCAACACTGCCCCAGACCCCCCAGAATCAAGACTATACCCCACCCCATCCCCCTTTTATGTACCTTTATGTTCAAGTTTTGCATTCTTTTTATGCTTTGTCTCTCCTTAGAGTCTATTTAGAATAGATTTGTTTGCTGTATAATGTGTTTATTGTATTTATTGAGGAAAAAGAGAGTGTGTACCCCCACTACACCACATTTTAGGGAATTGCTGGCATTGATTCTTGCCAGGAAAAAATTTCAGTCACATGAAAATGTATTGCTTTAATCCATGCTGTAGTTTAAACTTTGGGCGATGCAAAATACATAATTGCTCAAGCACTGGTTTTACCACTTTCAAAATATCATGAAACTAACATGAATTTATTTCATCCCATGTAGAGTGCTGCAGTCACCTTGAAAATGTCAAAATGCCTTAAATTCTACCAACTCTGATGCCAAGGTGGAAAAAAAAAGAAAAAAGAATTGGCTTATTAAACAAATTCTATCCTCTTTGCCTCTGATATTCTTAAGTTTAGTTAAATTGTTTTCTGGACCATTTGTTCCAGTTTTATGTTTGTGTTATTGCCCATTTGGTTTATGGTTCTACACTGAATGAATGTTTTCTCTGTTTGCTGTGAAACACTTTGTAACATCTGTTTTCAGAAAAGTGTTCAAGTAAACTTACCATTAAATAAATTGGTAAATGTTTCCTTTTTCCTTAAGTTACCTGGTCATGCCATACATGGGCACTGATCTGGGAAAACTGATGAAGATACAGAGGCTGTCTGAGGAAAAAATTCAATATTTGGTCTACCAGATGCTCAGAGGGCTTAAGGTGAGGAACTCCACGCACATGGGCCGACTGGTTAATTAAGTTTATTAATCTGTCTTATATATTCTTATATCACAGTATATTCATTCTGCTGGTATAATTCACAGGGTAAGTTTACTTCTACATGTATTTTATTATAGTTGTAACTATGACTACTTACACACTTGACTCACACTTGTATACTTTCTATGTTAATTTTTTGCAGGACCTCAAACCAGGAAATCTGGCTATCAACCAAGACTGTGAACTAAAGGTACAGTATCATGGATGTTGACTCTGTGACTCTGATAACCTGAATAAACACAACCAGTAACGTGTGATGTTGATTTGTACATTTAAAGGGGCCACAGTGGTTTTACTGTTAAGTGTGGTTTACATTCAGTACAGTTAGTCTTCTCTAGTACCTGTGTGTGTGTGTGTGTGTGTGTGTGTGTGTGTGTATCTGTCTGTCTGTCTGTCTGCCTTCTGGTTCAGTTTATCCATTAATCATGAGAATGCATTTATAATTTTTGAATAAATGTTCTTCTTGTTAAATAATAATCCAGTGAAAATTAATATAACGTACCATGTACATTATGAATTATAAACCTTTCAATATCATGGTCTGTCTATAAGGTCTACGCAAGAAACCAGGAGGCTTCAAACATACAGAGGGTGGGGTGTTAAGCATCTGTCTATATAGCAAGATGAGTATGTGTGTGTGTATGCGGCTTGTGTATCTCTCTGATTGTTTGTCAGCTTTTCGGATTTGGCTTGCACATGGCACGATGATGTTATTATGAATTTTTTTTTCCGATTATTTTCAAAGCCTTTATTTTGAAGTCATCGTCATTATTGGCACAAGGCGGAACATTCTCACAGGCCAGCTTCAACAAAGATTGTCGACAAAGATGAGTCACTCTCTGCCTTAAACAGATGCCTATCTTTAATGCATTCACAGGTGAGAGAAGGAAGAAATAAATAATATGCAAACAGTCTGAGAGATATACCAGACACACAGACAGACACACAGACGATTCTTGTGTTATTATCACAAGGTGGAACGTTCTCATGCGTCAGCTTCAACAAAGATCGTCAACAATACTCCCACTTTTCTATAGGAATGTGTACTTCCTACGGGCACTGCACTAGTAATAATAATAATACACAGGCACTCCCCAGATTCCCCTAAAAAAATGAACTTGACTCTTTAAAAACAACAACAACAAAAAAAACCCTAAGGTTATGGGATCGATTCCCACCTGTGAGGAACTTGCATGTTCTGTTCGTATTTGTGTGGGTTCTCTCCGGGTGCTCCGGCTTCCTCATACATCCAAAGAGATGCAGGTGAGGTGAATTGGAAACTTTAAGTTGTCTGTAGGTGTGTGTGCGGGTGTGAATGTGTTTGTTTGTCTCTATGTGGCCCTGCGATAGATTGGCATCCTGTCCAGGGTGCACCCCGCCTCACGCCCTATGACTGCTGGGATAGGCTCCATACCATCCCTGACCCTTAATTGGAGTAAGCGAGTATAGAAAGTTGATGGATTAATTTCAGTTTCAATTTATTTTCATTTATATAGTGCCAAATCACAACAGAGCTGCCTCAAATAAGGTCTAACCTTACTAACCCCCAGAGCAGCAGTGGTAAGGAAAAACTCCCTCTGAGGAAGAAACTTCAAGCAGACCAGACTCAGAGGGGTGACCCTCTGCTTGGGCCATGCTACAGACATAAATTACAGAACAATTCACAAACGAATATGCAGGAAATGCTGTTGGTGCCCAGGACAGGAGGGTCTCCAGGACAAATACCACAACCATCTCTGGATGGAGCTGCACCTTAAACAGAGAAAAAACAGAATCAAGCATAAGAAAGACAAGAAATACGGTATAATTTGTCAGCATTAAACAACAAGAAAAACAGGAAATACTAAGGTGATCGCCGGCCACTAGCCCTAAGCGTCACTAAAAGACCCAGAATTTAGGTAAAGTTGAAGCCGCAACCCAGTCTGTTTAATAATAAAATGAATTAATAGAGTTAAAAGTGCAGAACTATACTATGCTAGTATGCTAGCCATACGAAAGGGAAAATAAGTGTGTCTCAAGTCTGGACTTGAAAGTCTCCACAGAATCTGACTGTTTTATTGACGCAGGGAGATCATTCCACAGAACAGGGGCATGATAAGAGAAAGCTCTGTGACCTGCAGACTTCTTATTCACCCTAGGGACACAAAGTAGTCCTGCACCCTGAGAACGCAAAGCCCAGGCCGGTACGTAAGGTTTAATTAGGTCAGCTAGGTAGGGAGGTGCCAGTCCGTGAACAATTTTATAGACTAGTAGCAGAACCTTAAAATTTGATCTCACTGGGACAGGAAGCCAGTGAATGGATGCCAAAATGGGTGTAATGTGGTCAAACTTTCTGAATCATGTCAAAAGTCTGGCAGCAGCATTTTGAACCAGTTGGAGACCCCTAATGCTGGACTGCGGTAAACCAGAAAATAGAACATTGCAGTAGTCCAATCTAGAAGAGATAAACGCATGGATCAGGGTCTCAGCATCTGTTTATTATCGAATGTGTTTTCACATGAGGCACAGCCAGTGGTGGGCACAGTTCCGATAATCCGATAACAGATATTTGTTGAAGATAATGTTTTCATTATCAGATTATCTTTTTAGATAAGTTTAAAAAACATTATCGGACTAATTATCTTCCAATACATTTTTGTCCTATAACTTTTAGATCAATAACATAGTGAATAAAGATGAACAGTGAAAAACATTTTTAAAATCAGTTGAGCACCTACCTGTTAAAAGTTTTCTAATACATGTATAGTTCTATGCTCTGCAAACAGAAAAGAGCTGTTTCTGAAGAAACCACTCTATTCTCTACAGGCAAAAGAGAAGTGCTCTTAAAAAAAAAAAAAAAAAAATTTCCTTTAACACCATACTAACACACTGCCAATATCACCCAAGTCATCCAGAGGCATACATTTTTAACTTATGGTTCAAATTTTAACCAAACTAATTTTGGACAAGTTATTTAATATGACTGTCATGTCTGATGTTTTATAAAGTGAAAATATCAGATATATGTTTTAGTTTTAAAGTAATATGCTAATTTTAAGGTTTTAGTGAGCACATGCTGTGCCCAGCAGTGCATTATGGGTGATAGGGTAATCGCAGTACGTTCATGACAGGACAAATGCATTTCAGACACTCTGTTCAGGCTCCACAGACAACAGCATTAAACTCTAGTCCCTAAAACTCTGGTGAATATATTCTCTGGGTTTATAGACGTTATTGTATTTGCGTTTGTTAAATTCCACACATCTTAAATGTAGCAGACATGGATTATCTGGGATTTTGTTTTGGCACGTTTTTCAGGCCTTTACTGCCATCTACTGGCCAGTAGTGTTCATGGCAGTATTCGCCCTAAGTACTAAGTGTCTGGGCACCAGTAGATGGCAGTATTCTATTTATTTTGACCCTGGTTATATCAGATGGTTGTAGAATCAACTTTTTGGCTTTGTAAATGGCTTTTTTTTTTTTTTTTTTTACAAATTAAGTTTCAAAACAAAACAAAACAACAACAAAAAAACATTACAAGACAGCTCTGCAGTGTTTGCACAGGCACAGTGCAAGTGGTTGGACACTTATAGCTCTTTAGCAGCAGGATACAGAATAATATCAAACAGGTTTGATTTTCATTCGACCATACAATCGGCGATCAGGAGGTGGTCGTCAGATGTTGAACGCAGCTTGTTACTCCATGTACACTACACGATGCAGGACGCGAGATTAACCAGAAACTCGGTGCAAAAAATTCTCACACGGATGAAAAATCATCTGAAAAAGGGCCAAAACTCGCACAGTGTAAAGCCAACATTTATGTCAAGACAAAGTGCACGTTTTACAACATCATCAAACGTGAGCATGGCACTAAGAAAACGTGCGCACATTCTCTCCACATGCAAAACATTTTGACACTTCCAGGACTCCATAAAAATACCTGTTTTTACAAATAAAAAATGGAATATTTTACAAAAGCACATTTATTTGTAAACACCAACACACGACACACGTCACATTAATGTGTTGGTTTACGTAATGAATGACTGAACCAATCAGTGTTTCGCAGAGGCACTTTTACCCAGAATACTTTGCGATCTGTCTGTGTTTGTTACAAAACCTCAGAATTAGTGCATTATTCAACATTAAAAGATATGTTATATTTTAACTTTGTACAAATGACAGAATTGACATTAATGGAGTTATTCTATCGGTATTAATGTTATTTATAAATCAAAACCATAAGTCAGCATGACTTTATTTTCCAAGTCCTCCGCCTGACCGGAGTGTTATGACTGATAGAGACCTGGCTATGTGCCTGTGCTGTAAACAAGAGCTTCCAGCAGGGGTGGGATGTTCAAAGACAAAAGGGTGGCCTCATTGTTTGGGTCTCTTGTCACTTTCAGTATTACTAGAAGCTATTGTGGCGTTAAAACTCAAATACAGTTTATTAGTAGTTACAAATGTACTAGAGACAATATTGGAATTTATCGGTTATCCGTAACTTCCGATACATTTTTGGGTGGTTTATCGTTTTATCTTTATCAAAGATAACTTTTCAGTTATCTGGTTATCTGTTATCGAAGTTAATTTTTTGGTTATGTGTGCCCACCACTGGGCACAGCTTGACCTCAGTTTGAGGTCAGTGTAACTGTTTGCTGTATCTAAATGAATGCTGATTTATGTTTGCTGCAGATCTTGGATTTTGGTTTGGCGCGGCAGGCAGACAGTGAGATGACGGGGTACGTGGTGACGCGGTGGTACCGGGCCCCAGAGGTCATCCTCAGCTGGATGCACTACACTCAGACTGGTAATAAAAGCTCATCAATGTAAAGACTTTTACAGTGTCCGCTGTGCTCAGTTTGTAGCGTCGGTGCTCTCGAGGTGATCTCGATAGGAAGAAGATGGTATTCATTTATTCAGACATTCATTTAAATAACCATGAACCTGTCTTGCAGTTTGGCTGTATTCTCCTCTGCTAAAGCTACTCAACAGCCTTTCGCTCTCAGTTAGAAATAATGAGTCTTGACAGCAGGTAAAAGCATCATCACAGATTTATACATAAAAAAATAAAGACCACTGTTCTTGAACAGGGGTATGGGATTAAATGTCTGGCCAGCCAGCCTGAACAGAGGGAGATTTTAATTTTTTTTTATGACATTAATAGCATAGCTAATAATTCAAACTGTATTTAATTAATATTAAACCATTTTTCAAACTCCAAATGTGCAATTTCAGTGATAAATATAATGATGTACGGATGTTACACCATGCTGCTCCTTAATGTCTTGGATTGTGATAAGGATATAAAAACACATGTTTTTTTATCTTCTATTGTTGGCATTCAGTTGATACTTTCTATCCTATTCTCACTCATGTAATTATCAATTTAGTCCTTGAACACGTCTATGGATGCTACACAATTTTAGGGACACAAAATTCACATGACAATTTGGGTGATGAATTTATATATTTCACAAATATATGTATGGTGTTTTATTATTTTAAAACATGTATAAGGTGGCAAAAATTATTCAGTTATATTCTGTATGTACTGTAATAAATCACATTTAGGTCTCATATAGGCTAAAACAAGAAATTTATAGTAAAGATTAAGCTGGATAAATGACTTGGTCACATCTCACATTTTTACCCAATTTGTTTTCTGGTTTTCAACAAAGAAAAATTTCGAAATTTTTAAGAGTCAACTACTTTAAACATAAAGGCTTTTAGCATTTACTTTACATCTTGGGATAAGCATCAATATTGAACATTTGAAAACTAACATGATATTCTTGACATTTTTCAATCAGTATTTGCCATCTGCAAATAATAATCTGAACAATAATTGGTATTTTTAAATTTGATAATTTAAGTATCATATGTATCTGCTATTTACCCCCAAAATGGTAACATGTAACTTTCACACCTGACTATAGACGAGTCAACAGGAAAGCTAATTTAAGCTGAACAGAAACGACCAGCACTTTACAATAAAACCGAACAGGAGCACAGTGACCGTGATGTTAAAGGAAACCTGTAATATGGGAAGCAATAAAATGTAGTTCATTCTCCATCTCTTCCTCATCTGTTTCATTAAGCAGCATCACTGCAATGGATTTCTGTTTGTCAGCCATGCTGTGCCCAAGAGTTGATTATGTGAAGTTTCAGGCACAAAAATGCGACAGCATAATCTTGGTGTAAACATTCGAACGCAGATGCAAAAGCTTGATGGAAACAGGGCCTAACAATTTGTAGATCAGAGTCCCAGTGAAACACTACATTTTGTGTCTGCCAGTCTTCCATTACCGATTTTCAGGCCTGATTGATGTGCCCGTTCCAAATATGAGGTAATTGTGCCTGGTTGTCCATAACGGCTGTCTAAAGTTGTGTGTCACAGTATTTACACCAGGTTAGTGCTGATTACAAGTGACACTGACCGCAGGCGCATGAGACAGGAGCTACTGGGTGTGGTCACAATGGTACTGTGTGTAGTCTTGTGCTAATATCTGTGGTTATAATAAGGCCTCAATGCAAAGCTATAGTATATCTGTTAACATCTGAAAACTGTCTTCTGCTGAAGAGTGCGACATGCCTTTCATACCAACACTCGCGTCACAAATAAAATCATCTGCATTGTATTTTACATTGTAGCCTGATGCCAAAATACCTGAATTGCCCAGTCCGCATTCAAGCAGGCATTTTAAATTTCAACAGGCATTGACGAAATAATAACAAAGTCATCTGTAAAATAGATACACAGTGTGTGCAGTCTGGTACCAGTCCAGTGTGCAAACAGATACTCCATACAGCTTGTGCGTTAACCTCCAACGTGGTTTTGCCAGAGTGATGAGCAGAGGTGTGTGCCTCGGTGCTGTGTGCTTTGACACGGGGCCATTGTGCATCTCACTGAGCCATGCTAACCTCCCTGTGTTCCCCCTGCTCACAGCTACTGCACACCGCTGCGCAAGATCACTACCCGCACATCAAAGAAATCACCGTGCCCCAAAACGGAAAACAAACTGAATCATATTTTAATTTCAGCCTCTAATTTTAACCTGGTATCAAATTGAGTGAGCAGCCAAATCCACATTCAAGTATAAATGATTTATTTCAAGATGCAGTAACAAAAAAACAAAGCTGTCTATAAAATGAAAATAAAAGATACATATTACACCTATATTTCACTTTGATATCCCCTTATTCATTTCTGTGGTTTATGATGTGTCACATTACAGTTTGTTTCTTTTGAACATGCTCAGAATAAATACAGTGTTTGTCACTTGTAAGCCAGGGATTTGGGAAGCACGCGAGGGCCACCATGTATGTTCTCTTTTCAACTGCGCATCACCTCGTGTGATTTCACTGATGAGCAACACTTTGTTTTGAGGAGAGGGAATTACAGCTGGAATGAAACTCTGCAGACTTTGTGTTCTGTTTGGCATGTTTGTCAATGTAGTGAACATCAAAATACAGAAGGTTAAAGTTTTAAAAGTGCATAGAGGTAATTAAAAAGGGCAGGACCACATATCAAAAGTGGTGTATTTCCTACACTGTTCACCTAATTTGGATGTTAATGCCTTCAAACAATCACTGTTTGCTTTTGACACCAAAAAAAAAAAGAAAAAAAAAGCAAATATTTTATGATTTTCCATCTGCGGCTGCTGATGTAACAGTTTGTATTGTCCACTAGGTGGAGCTTTTGTAACACCTTGTAACACCAGTTTTTTAAGGGACTAGTTCTCCCCCCCCCCCCCCCCAAAAAAAACAAAAAAAACATTAAACGACAGCCACATTAAAACATTGTTAGTATTCAAGCTGCTGAGTGATCTATTCACGTTTACCAATTGTGTTATATGAGACAAAAACTTTCTTTTATAGCAATACATAGGTATCCATGGGGCAACAGGTAGTAGAACTCTAAATTAAACCAAACCTTAAAATTGCAAATTGTACTTAGTAGCATGTTTGTACATTTTACAGTTATGTATCTCATAAATTAGTGGTGATATTGTAAAATTAATGAAGTAACTATGTGCCACATCCACCGTGAATGGAGCCATAGACATACTAGACTGGACACATGGCAGAATTTTCATTGTATTTCCCAAATGTAGTGAGAGGAGCACTCAGAACACTTTATTGCAAACAGTGCTTTAATATGAATAGTTTGTTGTTGTTTTTTTAATGAAAAATAAAGACTAAGTAAGCACTGACCTATAATGTGTGTTGTGTTTTCTGTCTCACCCTCAGTGGACATTTGGTCTGTCGGCTGCATCATGGCAGAAATGCTGCAGGGGAAACCTCTCTTTAAAGGCAGTGACCGTATCCTTTTACCACCATGAATCAAAGATATACACAGGGTGTTTCCTAAACTTTCCACTTGTTGTATTTTCTGGACTGTAAGTTGTGTTTTTTTTTTTTTTTTAGTGGTATGGGGAGTCCTGCAACTTGTATTCCAAAGTGGCTTGTATATAAAAAAGACTGCATTATCATCTGTGTTCACAAAATGACATCATCTACACATGTGATAAGCTGCTCCTGTATACAGAATGAGGTACTGCAATTCACATTCCAGAGCAGAAGATGGCAGTAATGTCCCATTAAGATGGATGCAAAACACCATAAAACAAGAAGGAGAAAATCTGCAAGAGAGAGACATTGTGTATCATAAAGAGCAAGTAAATTTAAGAAATCATGCTCTCAAACTGATAGACCATCCTCTGGAACAAAAAGAACAGAAGCAGTTTGCTTGAGTTTTATTCCTTGTATAATAATATTCATTAGCTCGTTAGGTTCTGTTCACTAAGGTGTTGTTTGCATTATAAATAAATAATGCATCAATTAAATAAATTTTGCTACTCATTGCATGAAGCAGCAGCACCACGTTTAATAAGTGGATGTGATTTATAAACCAGTGCTGCTTATATATGCTTTGCTTGTCTTCATGATGCATTTTTGGACAGATGACTCCGGTGTAACTTATCTTCCAGAAAATAGAGTAATCTTTTTGCATGGATTGTGCCAGCCATAGTTTCCTTCTAAAGGCGCATCTGTTGTAATTTGCAAAATGAAAAATGACTTTCCACGACGATCACTGTATCCTTGACTCCCGTTCCTCAGATCTAGATCAGCTGACTGAGATCATGAAAATCACAGGAACACCCACCCAGGAATTTATATCAAAACTAGAGTCAGAAGATGTCAGTTGAGAACATTAAACACGTATTTAAAGATACGCTTGCTGAACTGGTTCCTCAAATGTTAGAGGTTTTTGGCATGTACTCCTCATACAGGTGATGTGCACTCTTCTGCTTATTTCTACTATTAGGCAAAAGGCTACATTAAAAGTCTTCCAAAACTGGAGAAGAAAGACCTTCACAAGGTGTTTTCCTCCACTAATCCACGAGGTAGGACACATGCAGGGTTTTTATTAGCTTTATTAATTTTCACTCCACTTTCCTGTTTCCACTCTTTCCTCACTTCTTTTTCTCACGTCCTTCTTCAGCCGTGTCTGTGTTGGAGCGCATGTTATTACTGGATCCGGATGAAAGAGTAATGGCCGGCGACGCACTCTCGCTGCCATATTTCTCTGAGTTCAGAGAACCAGGGGAGGAAACTGAAGCACAGCCGTATGATCACTCGCTAGACAACGCGGACCTGCTGTTAGACCAGTGGAAACGTAAGGCAGCAAAAGCATCACTGAGTGAGAGATGGTAGAGTCACATCCCCTGGTTCATGCTTTTCTTTCTCCCTTTGTGTCACGTTCTCCAGGTCACACCTTCACGGAGATTTTGACCTTCAAGCCGGTTATCACAGAGTCCAAAGAATCCGTGCTGTAAAGCACAACGTGGCGGCTGTGCAGCCAACTGACATCTACATGTACAGTTGTATGCAAAAAAAAAAATAAACAACAAAAAAACGGGTCCCTCTGAGTGTGTATTTTTAGTTTAATGACCTTAAAATTCAAATGAAAACACTCCATGCACTCTGCATTTTTCTCTCTCTCTCATTTCAAAGTGAAAACAAATCCATACATTAAATTAGAGCATCGCGCTCATAGAGCGCAAACCTCCGCAACTCCACAAAATTTTACCTTGGAAAAAAGTTTCAAGGTCAAAGTCCTGTTAGAAGTGTCTTTTCTTAAGCTAAATTAGATGTGATCAAATGTCAGGAGTATGTATGTACTGTATTTAGTTCATGCACTTGAATCAAAGTTTGTTTTTTTGTGTGGTGTTGTCAGGTTTATTTTCCATAACTTGTTCAGTTTCTGAATTCTTTTTCAGGTAATTCTCACAGAACATTGGTTATCTCTGCACAATTTGTTGTTGCTTAATGCCACTTGGTTTCTGATTGATAACTGGAAGACAAACAGGCATAAAACTGGTACCTCCATCCAATTTTGGTGGTGTAGATAAATCCATAACAGAAAATTGAGAGTGAGTGAGGCACTTTTGATTGTGACATAATGCAAAATGTACACCAAATGGCCTTTTCAGTGTTAAATTCAAATGTCCACAAAATCCATAATCATGATCCGATCTGATCAAACTTTGTCAGGCGATGGTGAGTGCCAGTCTGCACCTCACTTTCAAATATTAGAGGGGGACGTTTGATTAAGATATAATGTAAAATATACATTAAATGGGTATTTCAATGTTAAATTTAAATAGCCATAAAATCTGTAATCTGGATCAGATCCAGATCAGACGTTGTCAGTTGATAAAGGATACCACCCAACATAACACCCTCAAACATTAAAGAAATTTGATCTTTTTTGACACTGGTATGTTTTTGAAAATTTGTTCAGTGTTAAAAATGAGGATTTCTTTTTCAATTTTTGAAGAGTTTTCCTGACTGTGACTTATGACCTTGAAAATAAAAACACTTTTTGCCTATCAGGATATGACTATTCAGTAAAAAATAAAATTTCATAAAATTTGTTTCCAGACAAACAAACAGCGGGTGAAAACATTACATCCAACTTCACTGGTGGAGGTAAAAAGTAATAAAAATAAAATAATAAAAATACAGCAGAAACAAAATAAATGGGAAAGCGTGTCCAACCCTGGACTGGTAGTGTGTATATATAATTTCCAGACTAGCGTTAAGCATTGAAGACTAAACAGAAATAAAACATTATTTGGATTTTATAGATGGGTATGTCAACTTACACAATCCACAATTGTTTTGATTTCAGTTCATATTTGTTTGGACTTTGATACTAAAAAGCAGAATTTTATTTTAGTTATTTTTTTAGGAGAAAGAAAACCCACCTTTTTTTCTTTGTTTATTTGATGTTATGAAATAAACCATGACCTAGGGGTGCCTAACATTGTCATCCAACTGTTTGTTCTGTGACAATGTTAAGCAAAGGGTTTTTGCACCAGTCTAAGCTGCCGCAGTTTCAGCTCCTTCTCGGCCTGGTTTTATGTCTTAATATGAGTTTTATTTTGTCCTTTTCATCACTCACTGTAGTGGTGAAGGTGCACTTTGAGCTGTGTATGTCGATTAACTGTATTTTCTATTATAACTATGTAATCTATGCATAAGATTTCAAGTGGGTAGAGTTGCTGGGGTAACTTATACATGTCACACAAAATAATTCCCTCCAGTCTGTCGAAAGTGCAGCTCAAGATCTTTCAGTAATGTTACCATTTATCCTTGACACATATTTGATTAGAATTATTTGGATTTTCTGTGTCCTTGTGTATGTGTATAGTCTAGCTGTGATATGTGCGTGTCTGTCGTGACCTTGTTGTTCCTCACAGTGGCCTTAAAGATAACGGGAGAAAAGAACAGTACTGCTGAAATCTCTCCCTACACAGTGAACACACAAATATGCACACTGTGATGTCACACAGTCTTGTAAAATTAGCTTTTGTTGTCATTTTTTAATGCCAAATTGTGCAAAACCTCAGTATAAACTGATAATATTTGTACAAGCAGCCATAATGATTTTTAATTATTAAAGTGTCTTTTATGAAATGAGTATATGTTGTGGTTTTCTCGTAAGCAGGTGTACAGTCAGTAAACCATTAATTTTAGTCCAACCTCAAATCAGAAAATGGAAAATGCAAAACAAACAACAACCCTGCAGTGATTCATAGTTGCTTTGAATTTGACAGTACTTAATTTCAGACCGTATGAGCTTAAGACATTTCATGTTTTGTCTGGTCAACTTCATTTCATTGGTTATTATATAATGCCTAAATAGATCCTTGTCATTTGATTGGTGCTTTGTACATCATGTGACATGGATTATTCATCCCATTTGTGTTGTGTTGCATTTAGCGTGCAAATTTGGTACCATACGTTTTGTACCATTGCACGCTGCGAACCTGGCCCATGCACACACTAGTGGGGGCGGCGTTTAGCTAAACATGGTGGAGTTTGTTGTGCTGACGGACAACAATTTGAACGAGGTAATTGATGGTGCTAATTCTTCTAACACACACCAAAAAACATCCACTATACCATAAGCTGCCTGGAGGCATGAAGAGCTGTGGATGAAAACCTGGACAAATTTCTGATGCGATTTTTCGCTGGACTGAGGAAGTACACAAAGTCGTCTTTTTTTTTTCTTTTTTTTGGAAGCATCACAGACTACATTTGTTTTTCCAAGTTGACTGAGAACAGTTTTGGACTCCTATTTAAAGATTATGTTGGACTGTTGATGTCAAAAGCACCAGTGACGCACCAAAATGTAAGTCCCTTTTTTGTTCTGCTTATAAATTAATAAAATATCACATGACAAGGATCTATTTTAGCTGTTATATAAAACAAATAATGTTTTTACATTCTTTCATTGAATAAATAATTCGGTGAAAGCTGGAACATTCTATCTTTCACCTCATGAAATATTCGTACCATTGAACTCATAAACATTCATTATTTGTATACCATTGACCGTGCAATTTTGGTTCCATATGTTTTGGAGCCTCGTTGAAAGGAACATTCCATCTTTCACCTCATGAAATATTCTTTCCATTCATTATTTGTATAATATACATCCATTCCTGCATTTCTGGCCTGCAAACATTCCAAAAACAGTTGGGCTGCGTTTACCACCTTGTAATGTTACCATTCCTTGTCACACAACACTTAAAAGGCATTTTGGCACTGAGCATACCAAGCAGTGAAGCGTTTCAGGTGTCAAGGTGAGCAACAGTATGTGGTCATCATCACTGCATTTTGGGTTTAAAATTCTCCACAAAATATCTGTTGGGGACAGACCATGGCTTTTGGACATGTTGCTGATAAAACACAGGATTTTCCTGTTCATCCTTGGACCAGAGCACACAGTGCCCATTTCTTCCAAAAAACATCTCAAATACTGATTCGTATGACCTCAGTACACATTTTCACTGTGTTTCCACTCATGTCTATTCCAGCAGGCGGAGGTCCAACAGATACGAGTATAAGACCCGATGAACAGACTGGGAGTAATGAGAGGTATTTGGTGATGGCGATATATTTGCAAGAGAATTAAGATCCAAGTCTTTAGGTTCCTGGTGCTTCCTGTCTTTCTGTATGGTCGTGAGACTTGGACACTGCCCAGTAACCTGAGGTGGCAACTGGACGCCACTGGTACTCGTCCTCTCTGAAGGATCCTTGGGTCCTGCTGGAATAGTTTTGCATCAAGTGAGTGGGTGCGAGTGGGCGGCAACTCAGAAGATGAGGTATTGTACTTGCACTGTGAGGGTATGTCAGCTATGTGTACGCATGGGGCAGTTCCCTGGGTGTGACCCAATGCACAGGTACCTCAATTGGGTCACCTGGAGAAGGCCAATGCCAATGCAGTTAGATGACACCCACGTGTCATCTGACTGCATGCAATAGATGGTGGTTGGAATGGACTGGATTTCTTCTTGGATTGTTCCCACTTAGGGCAGTTCTGTGGTGGATGTGGCGAAAAGTGGCATAAGACACATTTTTCTTACAGCAAAGCGTAACTGACCACGTATTTGGTTCACTTACAGTATGTCATCATATCCACATGCGAAAAAATCAGATAGTGCATGTTTGTGTGATGCACATGTCAACCAGCACTTGGGGGCAGCATGTAAACATGTTTGGGAAGTTATTCTGTGGAATAACTTCCCACCGTATCAGCAAATAACTAAAAAAAAGTTGCCAGCTGTCTTCAAAACATATCACATTGCCAAAAATTGTCCTGCAGACACAGAGGTCGGACTTTCTAGAACAAAAAGAAACAACCCATTTTGGTACCTGTCACTGAACGGAAAAGAGATGCTGCTTGAAGTGGGCGTGTCATAGAAAGTGCAGGCAACCTCACTGAGCGTGTCTCACAGCAGGCTTCAACTAAAAAATGTGATTTGATGACAAGGAAAATGGGAGTGACCAGAGTATAGTTCCAGACAAACATCATGACCATCATCATCTATGTATAATGTAGAACTTAATATGTGTGTCTTCTATGCATTATAATGAAGGCCTAAGTGAAAAAATACCTTTAATTTGAATTTGTCTTGTGCAAAAGTGTTTTGTTTTTTTTCCTGTTGCAAGCAGACAGCTATTAGACTTCCATGTTTCCATAACATCAGCTAAATATGTATAATGTCTGATGTTGAGCTTCCTGCTTCCAGTTAATTACACAACCAGCAGGACCTGTTCTGGATATAATCACTGGGACCCACAATTTCTGTTTATCTTTGAGACGAGTTAATTACATGATGGCTGCGACGTCAGCCTTCGGACATGCTGGGAGGGGGACCACCGGGCTGTAATCAATATACGGGAGGTTTGGTTTAGTCAGGTCCTTTGTCTTAGTATTCTGCCACTGCATAAACACTACTTCAGTTATGGACATTTGTGGATCTGTAATGAAGCATACAAGCCACTGTTTCAGGCCTAAATATTGTTTGTAGCAGAAGAGTTTAATAATAAATACCCATAACAACTAGCGTGTTGCCAGTGGGGATCCATGGGCTCTATATTGGGTAGTGTTTATAAAATAGGTAGCTGACATTTTTCAAGGGTGGTAATAGCTTTCTGCAGTGATTTGGAATGGTGTGTGAGCCCAGGGTAGGGTTCGTAACATCCATTGTTCACTGTTGTTATGTACTATCTATAATTTCTCCCAAAATATTAGTCCTACTGACTTTCTGTTTTGGCGGGTTCATCCTTGACCCAAAATACATAAGCATACCAAACGACAAGTGTCAGCTCTCCCCAGTTTCTCCACGTTCAAAGGTACACGCACGCATACATGTACACACAGGCCACTTTGCTTTTAATATATAGATGATTTACCGCCCCCTGCTGGAATGGCGTGTGAGTCCAGAATGTAATTATCAATGTCCATTGTTCACTGTTGCTACGTAATCCGTATTTTCTCCAAAAATATTAGTCCTATCAACGTTCCGTTTTGGCCACATTCATCTTTGACCCAAAATACTTAAGCATACCAAATAGTAAATGTCAGCTCTCCCCAGTTTGTCTGTGATTGAAGACAAACTGACAAACTGTGATCGATACACACACATGCATACGCGTACACATACGCCAATTGGCTTTTAATGTATAGATAATAAATTTATTTAGTTCCTCAATTACATTTAACACAATAGGAGATGTAGTTAAACACTTCAGAAGCCTAACTGAACAAGTTATAATTCAGATGATCCTTAACAGTGTCCCGAGAAGGAGCACTGTGGGTCATTAGAATTCCAGAAACCAGGAACTGCCCCACTGAAGTCTCTGTTCCCAAATCTTCACAGTCTGGTGAAAGAGATGGAGAGCATTGTTTTTGGACCACAGAGTCCGAAACGGGGTGTAAGGATGGAGACGGGCCTATAGGTACTGAGGAGAGAGGCACAGAGTGATTTAAAGGCCAGGAAGAGTATTTTATAGGTGATGTGGGACTTAACAGGAAGGCAGTAAATCTAAATCACAGCAGCAGCGATACAAGCACCCTTGCAGCTAACTAAGGTCTAAACATACTGCCCAGGGTTTTGCAGGGTAGACCAAACAGCAGCGGCAGGCACAGCTAACCGCTGACTTACAGCAGATTCAATAACTGCTAAGTATTGCAGTTAATCAATTAGCTAAACCGTTAAACTGCTAAACTGATAACCCACTAAATCATTTAGCTGATTCTACTGGTAAATGACAAACATTTACCAGTAGACTCGCCTCCATTAGGGGAGGTGATAGTCTAGTCTAGTGGTTAAGTGTTGGGCTTGAGACCAGAGGATCCTTGGTTCAAATACCAGACTGACTGGAAATCACTAAGGGCCCTTGGGCAAGGTCCTTAATCCCCAGGTTGCTCCCAGTGTGTAGTGAGAGTCTTGTATGGCAGCACCCTGACATTGAGGTGATTGTGAGGCATTATTGTAAAGCACTTTGATCGTCTAATGCAGAAGGGAAAGCGCTATATAAATGCAGTCCATTTACCATTTATTTACAACCTCTATTATGAGTTTTGCTTATTTACTTTATTTATTTACAGACCTAAATAGGTGAAATTTTAATATATTGTAAACCAGGAAGTTCCCAAAAAGGTTGAACAAAACCAACAAAAGATGTACATGAATAATTAAATGAACAAATGAACTTACATTCAAGATACAGTTTATTCACAGTGTAGAAAGGGTTAAAAAAAATACATTAAGAAATAAAAATACACATGAAAAATATTTGTAGTAATCTAATTAATGTGTTTACTCTGGTTTGACCTCCTGCTGAGTTGAGGCTTGTTGTCTTTGTATGATGTGGCCATTTTGGATACAAGATTAGTGTATTACAGTGCTAACAGAAACAAACATGTGATTTTAGGATTTACAAATGTTTTTGACTTTTAACATTTATTTATTTATTTTTTAAGTTAGCTGACTTGAATTCAGAGGAACTCACTTTAGTGGAAGCTAATTGGTCAGCTAATGCTTTGCAAAGTTAGCTGAAAAGCTAATCTGCTAATGATGTTAGCTTAGCTAATTAACTGTTATCTGATTAGCTGAATAGTGCCCACCACCGCCGAACAAAACACCAGTAATCCAGACAGAAGATGATGAAGATAAGATTGAGGGTCTCACATGGGAACTTCTCACTATAGTCCTAGGGTCCTCTAGTATTAAAGAGGGCATGTTGAAGTTGTTTTTACGGCTTTAGGCTATATGCTACACTAAAGTAAGTTAAGTAATGTTACTAAAGTGTAACAATAAAAAAAAAAACATTTAATTATGGTGAATTACCATTTTTTGTTGATTTTCAATTCAACAGATTTATAGACAACAGTTGCATTAAAGGTGATTAATGGTGTATGTCAACAAAATCATGTTTTATTTCTATAAATTGAACAAAACTGGATCTGGTTTGTTAGCTATTTGAAAGTATTGCATTTATTTGTGAAGTTTAAAATCAGTTTGGGGTTGTACACCATCAAATAATATAAAGAGGTTAGGACCAGTGGACCCTAGGACTAGTGGACCCTCCTCGTCTCAGATAAGGCAGGAGTCTCCAGATGTTTCTGAGATGGTAAAATGGTATTTATCTAATAGATTACAATTTGTTCATGTAAATGGGGAAGCTTCTTCACAGACTAAGGTTAATTATGGAGTTCCACAAGGTTCTGTGCTAGGACCAATTTTATTCACTTTATACATGCTTCCAGTAGGCAGTATTATTAGACAGCATTGCTTAAATTTTCATTGTTACGCAGATGATACCCAGCTTTATCTATCCATGAAGGCAGAGGACACACACCAATTAGCTAAACTGCAGGATTGTCTTACAGACATAAAGACATGGATGACCTCTAATTTCCTGCTTTTAAACTCAGATAAAACTGAAGTTATTGTACTTGGCCCAACAAATCTTAGAAACATGGTGTCTAACCAGATCCTTACTCTGGATGCATTACCCTGACCTCTAGTAATACTGTGAGAAATCTTGGAGTCATTTTTGATCAGGATATGTCATTCAATGCGCATATTAAACAAATATGTAGGACTGCTTTTTTGCATTTGCGCAATATCTCTAAAATTAGAAAGGTCTTGTCTCAGAGTGATGCTGAAAAACTAATTCATGCATTTATTTCCTCTAGGCTGGACTATTGTAATTCATTATTATCAGGTTGTCCTAAAAGTTCCCTGAAAAGCCTTCAGTTAATTCAAAATGCTGCAGCTAGAGTACTGACAGGGACTAGAAGGAGAGAGCATATCTCACCCATATTGGCCTCTCTTCATTGGCTTCCTGTTAATTCTAGAATAGAATTTAAAATTCTTCTTCTTACTTATAAGGTTTTGAATAATCAGGTCCCTGTTGTGTGTTGGGGGGTTTGGCTGGATGTTTTTGTGTTGTGTTCTTTTCTTTGCTCTCCAGGTGGTATGCAAACTGGTTTTTGTCTGTGGAGAAGGTGCTGGCAGAAGAGTCCTTCACCCTCATCAGCATTATTAGCTGCACCTGTGGAGGATGTTCACATGCAGGCCTACTGACTCGCAGCACCTGTGGATGATGCTCACATGTAAACTTAAAGACTTTCAGCTGAAGCAGATAATGAGATGGCGTTCTGCATTTAAGCCATGAGTGGTTCAAGCAGAATTGCCGGGAACTCAACATTGTGACATTCGTTTGTGAGACGCTGAGGACCGCGCCAGGGTTTGACATGTCTTGCCTGTGAAGGAGGACGGGTGAGGGACACATGCTGTCAGCACACATCAGAGGTGATTATTGTCTGAATGATCGTTAATAGTAATTTGGCATTTTGTTACGCAGTATATTTGAACATTGATGAGAATTGTGCAGTTTGCTTCTCACTGCCGTGGCGTATGGACTGATGATCCTCCACCTGTTGTGAGAAGCTGCTCATTTACATAAAGCTTAAATTCAGAATGTGTTGCTGATAGTGTGTGCCTCTGAAAGATATTTGCTGTAGCTCTGTTGACTTACCTCACCTTTTCCATCCTACACAGAGTCAGTTTGTCGTGTCCACCTGGGGGGTGTTTGGCGGTGAATCTGAGTCCAGAAACGCAGAGGCTTCGATCCTTTTGGGTGCTGGAGAGCGCGCCGTCCTTCACTCCGCCAGACAAACCAACTATTTATGTTGTACACTAATTATTGCACTGGAGGGGAAATAAAATCGTTTTGTTTGTGGAACCGCTTTCTGGTTATTTAGCGCTGGGTTCGGTCAGACGTTGGTCTGCTCCTCAACCTGCGTCTGCACATAACAGTCCCATCTTATCTTAGGGACCTCATAGTACCATATCACCCCAATAGAGCGCTTCGCTCTCAGACTGCAAGCTTACTTGTAGTTCCTAGGGTTTGTAAGAGTAGAATGGGAGGCAGAGCCTTCAGCTTTCAGGCTCCTCTCCTGTGGAACCAGCTCCCAATTCGGATCAGGGAGACAGACACCCTCTCTACTTTTAAGATTAGGCTTAAAACTTTCCTTTTTGCTAAAGCTTATAGTTAGGACTGGATCAGGTGACCCTGAACCATCCCTTAGTTATGCTGCTATAGACTTAGACTGCTGGGGGGTTCCCATGATGCACTGAGTGTTTCTTTCTCTTTTTGCTCTGTATGCACCACTCTGCATTTAATCATTAGTGATTGATCTCTGCTCCCCTCCATAGCATGTCTTTTTCCTGGTTCTCTCCCTCAGCCCCAACCAGTCCCAGCAGAAGACTGCCCCTCCCTGAGCCTGGTTCTGCTGGAGGTTTCTTCCTGTTAAAAGGGAGTTTTTTCCTTCCCACTGTCGCCAAGTGCTTGCTCACAGGGGGTCGTTTTGACAGTTGGGGGTTTTTCTGTAATTATTGTATGGCTTTGCCTTACAATATAAAGCGCCTTGGGGCAACTGTTTGTTGTGATTTGGCGCTATATAAATAAAATTGATTTGATTTGATTAAAAATTGCATTTGCTGATGGATTTGATGTGGAAGTGGACTGATCAGATGCAGTGTCCAAAATATTGCCCAGTTGATGGACCTCCAGCGATGGAGAAGTGGAACAGCCATCCATCTACATCAAGGATGCATGTGGAGTTTCTACATGCAGAGAAATGTGGAATCCCACATTTTACACTCTATGACTCCTTCAGCCTTCCTGTCAAGTGTTTGTTTGCTGTTGAATTCTGTTCATTCCTCAGTGCGTTCACCAGTTTGTGGGTGTAGAATTTAACAAGCGTGTGTGAGCGACCTCCAGAGCCTTGACTTCTCGGGAGGGCAGCTCCCAGAAGGAGGATGAGCTTCCTTCCTGAGGCAGATCCCCTCTGAACCAAAGCACGGCTGCACGTCGTGTCCTCCACGGACAAACTGCTGAGCTGCTGCTGGATGGTTCAAAGACGTAACATAACTCTCTCTCCTAATACAAGACAGGCTCTCCCTCCCTCTCACCTGCTGACCCTTGTAGCTTATTTTCAGTGTGTTGGCTTCAAGCAACATATTTTCTAACTGGCAAACATGTGCACAAATGCACTCGGTGTGCACAGTTGCACACACACACACACACACACACGCACACACACACGCACACGCACACACACACGCACACGCACACACACACGCACACACACACACACACACACACACACACACACACACACACACACACACACACACACACACACACACACACACACACACACACACACACACACACACTCTATCTGACCCGGGTCATTCTTCAATCTGAAAGAGGAATGTCAGTTTTCAGTGTCTGTATGCCTGTTTGAGCTGAGGACCATCAGATCAGCACTGTTTGCTGGTGGGATTCCACATTCAGAGCTGGTTACTTGCTAGGAAAGACTGAACACTGATGAGCTCAACAGTTTTCAGTTTGTCTCATTTGTCTCACAGCGGGAGACCTGATAGCTTGTGATTAGATAAACAGAAGTCACACTCTCACCAGACTTGCGTATACTTCCATCCTAGGTCAGCACTTTCAAATGAAATGAAACAGGACGACTAAATATCGTCAGCGTCAGGACCTGGTTACAGTGTTTATTCTCTAAATAGCCTGGATTGCCATGTCCTTGCCATCAATTAAACAAACAGAATTCAAGGAAAGCTGTCAAACCACAGCCTGCACCTGTTTACAGACATTAAAAAACTGTTGATAGCAGGTTACTTGTGTACTTGTGAGATTTGACAGTTTGACTGATTGTAGTTCTCAGGAGATGAAGCCGACCTCAGCAGTCCCCTCGTTTGAACCCTCCAACTCTCACAGTTAATTGTGTTTCTGCTTCGCTGCATTTCTTCCTTCTGTGCTACATCTCCTGTGGTTGGCTTCATCTCCCTTTACGGAAATAAATTTCTTTCTATGGTAGGCGAACTACTTTGCTGTAGCGGTTTTCCATCTGATGTAAATGGTCAAAGCTGTTTACAATTAGACTATAAATCACAGAATGACAATCAGCGGTAATTAGCTGATGGTAATTAGCTAATGCTCAGAAAGAAATGCCAGTTGCTGTCTGTTTAGTTTCCAAAATGGTGACCTTGCACTGTTAATTACTGTAAAGTTCCAAAATACAAGATGGCATCTTCCGCTGTCTTGTATTTTGGACAATTTCTAACTTTTGACCTGAATAATACAACCCCAATTCCAATGACGCTGGGATGTCGTGTAAAATGTAAATAAAAACAGAACATAATAATTTGCAAATCCTCTTCAACCTATATTCATTTGAATACACCACAAAGACAAGATATTTAATGTTCAAACTGATAAACTTTATTGTTTTTGAGCAAATATCTGCTCATTTTGAAATGATGCCTGCAACATGTTTCAAAAAAATTGGGATAGGAGCAACAAAAGACTGGGAAAGTTGATGAATGCTCAAAGAACACCTTTTTGGAACATTTTACAGGTTAACAGGTTAATTGGAAACAGGTGAGTGTCATGATTGGGTATAAAAGGAGCATCCCCAAAAGGCTCAGCCGTTCACAAGCAAAGATGGGATGAGGATCACCACTTTGTGAACAACTGCGTGAAAAAAATAGTCCAACAGTTTAAAAACAATGTTTCTCAATGTTCAATTGCAAGGAATTTAGGGATTCCATCATCTACAGTCCATAATATAATCAGAACTTTCTACATGTAAGCGGCAAGAAAACCAACACTGAATGCCTGTGACCTTCGATCCCTCAGACAGAACTGCATTAAAAACTTACATCATTGTGTAAAGGATCTTACCGCATGGGCTCAGGAACACTTCAGAAAACCATTTTCAGTTAACACAGTTCGTCGCTACATCTACAAGTACAAGTTAAAACTCTACCATGCAAGACGAAAGCCATACATCAACAACATCCAGAAACGCCACCGCCTTCTCTGGGCCTGAGCTCATTTGAAATGGACAGACGCAAAGTGGAAAAGTGTGCTGTGATCTGATGAGTCCACATTTCAAAATGTTTTTGGAAATCATGGATGTCGTGTCCTCCGGACAAAAGAGGAAAAAGACCATCCAGATTGTTACCAGCACAAAGTTCAAAAGCCAGCATCTGTGATGGTATGGGTGTGTGTTAGTGCCCATGGCATGGACAACTTACACATCTGTGATGGCATCATCAGTGCTGAAAGGTACATCCAGGTTTTGGAGTAACACATGCTGCCATCCAAGCAACGTCTTTTTCAGGGATGTCCCTGCTTATTTCAGCAAGACAGTGCCAAGCCACATTCTGCACATGTTACAACAGCGTGGCTTCATAGTAAAAGAGTGTGGGTACTAGACTGGCCTGCCTGCAGTCCAGACCTGTGGTCCATTGAAAATGTGTGGCGCATTATGAAGTGCAAAATATGACAACGGAGACCCCAGACCGTTGAACAACTGAAGTCGTACATCAAGCAAGAATGGGAAAGAATTCCACCAACAAAGCTTCAACAATTAGTGTCCTCAGTTCCCAAATGCTTATTGAGTGTTGTTAGAAGGAAAGGTGATGTAACACAGTGGTAAACATACCACTGTCCCAACTTTTTTAAAATGTGTTGCAGGCATCCATTTCAAAATGAGCAAATATTTGCACAAAACCAATAAAGTTTATCAGTTTGAACATTAAATATCTTGACTTTGTAATATATACGATTGGATATAGGTTGAAGAGGATTTGCAAATCATTGTATTCTGTTTTCCTTTACATTTTATACAATGTCCCAACTTCATTGGAATTGGGATTGTATAGAGTGCTGTGTAGTACCACTACTTTGTAGGGGTTTTTCAGCATGAACATTTCATTTCTGGGGTTATTTTATGGTTATAGGGTCAATTTCAAGGTTAAAAAGCACACACACTACATATCACTGAAAATCATGAAAGTAGTAATGCTTATTCATCGTAATGTGACCACAGGACCTTTGTGGCCAGGACGGCGGTGGGATCGAACCCGTGCGGCTCGCACTAAAGACCATTCCTCTACCAGGTCAGCCAAAGGGGAATTCCCCCGTTAGCCAAGCTAGTGTGAACGTCTTTTCAATCAGGACCCGGGACCTTCATCCCGCTACAGTAATATCAACATGAACAATGTGGACTCATATTTTGATGTATGCATGAGCTTGTCGAAAAAAGTCTTTGGCTTCTTGGCAAGGTCTTCTATCAACTGGTCTTGCTGACCATTGAATCCAGCCCACAGGCTTGTCATTCCCATGAATTTGGGACAACCATGCCACAGCTCGCTGCTGACTAAACAGGACTACTGTGGATTATAGCTGAAACTCCTCATCAAATAGATTTTTTGGCAGAAGTGGAGGTGGGTTCACTTTGGAAGGCCCCTATAATGCTCCAACTGTAAACCCTGGAGGGTAAATTGGACTGAGGACATCTCATGTTTTATAATAATCTCATGTTTTAATATATTATATAATATTCAGCTGCATGACGCCAATACTTCCTGTGTTTATGCCAGAAGGATGCTGTGTGAACTCAATGACCTTGGCACTGATGCTCTTCATCCTATTTGGACTGGAGATGTACAAGTCATAGTTGTCAGCCCAGCTGAAGATAGGGCCAGTCTCTGTGCTCAAGCCAAGTTTCTTGTGATAACATGAATGACTGTCCAATACAAACTTGGCAAATGACTTGCGGGCACACAACACTTAATGCACTTGTGATACCATGTTCATTGAGAATCTTGATGAGTTCTGAACTCCCATGCCTGTGATGTAATTTAACAGCAAGCCTGAGTGTAGGCTGATTTCTACCAGCACTGCCAATGTGTTGCTGGATGCACTGAGGCACTGTGAAAGACTGCTTGGTGACACCAGATCAGCTGCAACTTTAAGAAGGGTTGCACTGGTGCACTCAATGACTCTGGGGTGAGAATAGTCACTGAGTTTAGTCAACAGGTATGGGCATGGTCTGGACCTCACTTTGAGTTTTCCTCAACCAGCTCATCATTGTCACCTGTACCGGTCTCTTTCTATGCAATTTTGATAAACTGTCCGAGGCTGACTTTGAATCCAACAATGCTTTCACAATCCTCGATCTGGAGTACCAGCAGCTTGACACTGAAGTAAGCTGTGGTATTGGATATGAATTGCATTCTCGATACTGTGCCCACAGCAACAAGGTACATGGAGTACAGCTCCAGTGTCATCCAGGTTACTGTCATCTTTTCAGTCATCATTGTGAATACAGACAAATCAATCAAATCAATTTAATTTATATAGCGCCAAATCACAACAAACAGTTGCCCCAAGGCGCTTTATATTGTAAGGCAAAAGCCATACAATAATTACAGAAAAACCCCAACGGTCAAAACGACCCCCTATGAGCAAGCACTTGGCGACAGTGGGAAGGAAAAACTCCCTTTTAACAGGAAGAAACCTCCAGCAGAACCAGGCTCAGGGAGGGGCAGTCTTCTGCTGGGACTGGTTGGGGCTGAGGGAGAAAAGAGACAGGTGCAGTTACGCAGGGGAATTATTGAAGGGGAATGACTTGAAATTTATCATAACAGACATGGCAAATCAATGACTCCACTAAGTTGGGTATAGCTACCTCATTTCCCCACTGGTCCGGTCTCTCATTACAGAGTGTTACTTGAATGTGATATCGTCAGCTCTGTATAGTGTTGTGCACTGTCTGACTGGCACCCATCTGTGAGGATTCTTCCTATCTTCTGGCTTATGCTCATACCCACAAAACATACAGTCTCGCTTGAAAACAAAGTCACTGCACTGGGATTTCAACAATCTTTTGCAAACACCAGTGTCAGTAAATGAAGGCTTTCTCTTTCCCTGACAAAGATTTCTCGTCTTCGAAGCACAGCTACAGTAACATGATTTGTGAGCAAGCACATCACTTCCAGACAAAGCAGTGAACAATTCATCTTACTTCGTTTTGATTGTAGCAATTATCTTTTGCACAGCCACAGTCTTGAATGTCTGGAGTGTACCACTGGCGTTAGATGGACTAAACAGGCACTTATCCTCTCGTACCCATGACCACTATGATATAACTGACTTCGGTATCATACGACCTCGTATTGCAAGACTAAGGGCCCCTTCACACATAACACAATTGAAGCCGACTAGTGCACGATGGAGGAATTGCATGCCATTCGTGAAAAATCATAGCAGGCTCCAATGCCTCGTAAATGTGTCGCTACAACCATTCGCACACACAAGCGGCAGAAAGACAGTGTGTCCTGTGAGAGTCCATTCGATCCCTCTCGCAGCAGGTGGCGGCCAAATTCCAAGTGACACACACAAACATCTAATACTGCTCGCGGAGCACTTACGAAATGTGTGGCCATTTGCGCTGTTAGCACAAAAATAGTGAGCAGGTGACCACTTTTGCCCTGGCAGTAAAATTTGTCTAAGTGCCCCATGACTATGGTGTTGCCAAGTACACATGTGGCGTGCAATGTCGGCTCCCCCCACAACACGTGTGCGTGTGTTTTGTGTGCTCCCCCTGCTCTCCCCAACACTTAGCATGCGTGTGGTTCACGCCCCCCCTTCCCCCACAGAGGAAGGCACCACTCATCTGATCACTGAGTGACTAAACGGACAGGGGCATGGCTGACTGTCAACAGCAACAGCTGTTGAGATCTCTGGTCCTGGATGTCACAGCTGCAGAACATGTACCACAGACAGGACCATACGACTGTCCACAGTGACGATCGTGTATGTGCTTGCTGTCCTCACATGGAAATACATAAAAACATATATCGCTTTTGCAACAAGCTGGAGAGTGTGCACAGCGCGCACAATGAAAGGCTGTCCAGCTGAAACAGACCATTGGTTTCATGTGGACACACAGCAGGCGATCTGAATGTCACGTCTGTCTGACAGGACACGTGTGTTGAGCCAGACACATGCGTGGGCCTGACCTGACATGCGTGTCCTGTGAGCGGTGCACTGCAGGGCTATCATTGTGAATACAGACAGGTGCAGTCACATATCAGCAGAAATACACCATAACAAATGCTGTTTGGTCAGTTATTACGGGGCTTTTTTCCTTTTTTAAAATATGTTTATCTCCTTGTTGATTTTAGCCATTTTAAATGGACTGCATTTATATAGTGCTTTTCTATCTGCATCAGATGCTCAAAGCGCTTTACAAATAATGCCTCACATTCACCCCAATGTCAGGGTGCTGCCATACAAGGTGCTCACCTTGGACCTTGTCCAAGGGCACTTAGTGATTTTCCAGTCAGGCTGGGATTTGAACCAAGGATCCTCTGGTGTCAAGCCCAACGCTTTAACAACTATTCAATTCAGTTTCAATTTATTTCCATTTATATAGCACCAAATCACAACAGAGTTGCCTCAAGGCGCTTCACACAAGTAAGGTCTAACCTTACTAACCCCAGAGCAACAGTGGTAAGGAAAAACTCCCTCCGAGGAAGAAACCTCAAGCAGAGCAGACTCAAAGGGGTGACCCTCTGCTTGGGCCACGTTACAGACATAAATTACAGAACAATTCACAGAAACAATTCACAAAACAAATATACAGGAAATGCTGTTGGTGCACAGGACAGGAGGGTCCTGTCCACTAGACCATCACCTCCCATTACGCTCCTGTAGTGCAGTGGTAAAGCTTCCGTCTGGTAATGAGAGAAAAATTGTAGGTTGGAATCCCGTGAGTGGCATTTATTTTTTATTTAACCGTGGGGTTCTGTATTGCGTCCCCTTTTATTTATTATTTATATCAACCCAGTAATTTTCAGTAATTATACAGCTGGTTTTTATTTTATCTTTCTCCACATCAGCGGCGTGATGTGGTGCAACACGTCCCAGCTGTTCACACTGTGTTCGTGCACACGCATGATGGTTTGTGGTTCCCCATTTTTTGTTTGGTTCATGGATTTTCTTCCGGTTTCTGCGTCTTTCGTGTTATGTGTGAATGGCCCTTATGTTGGGATGCCGATCACCAGATTGTTACACTCTGAAATGGGAGAAAAAATTTCAGTGAGTGTGATTGGGGAGTCAATTATTAGACAATATAATACAAACATCCAGTCATTGAATATGTTTACAAGAACCTACATACACACATATGAAACATGCACGTATGCAACCTGTGAAACCAGATGTGTTGGAATTGGTTTGCAACAAAATATCCTAAAGGTAATAAATTAAAACATTTGTCATGTGTGCTCCCTCACTGTGCCCCTAGTGTTCACAATCACTGCCCTAAATATTTACAGACACTTTTAAACTGTACTTTATTCATATGTTTACATATATATAGGTATATTGTAGTGATATATTCCTTGGTATTGTAGTTGGCACAATTTTTCTGCCACAATATGCAGTTCAGGTTTTTGTGAAAAACAAAAAAATATATATAATTACCAAACAAATGATAAAAACAGTACATGTACACTTAGCACCCTTTGCACACAACCCTTGCTATTTTATCACTCAATACAAGTAAACTGTCTGAAATTCAAGATGGCAGAAGAAGCCATCTTGTACGTTTTAGTAACCAAGCTAATTTTGTTCTCCTAACACTATAAAACACGAATGCATAAAGTGGACAGTAATTAACATTGCAGGGTCTAGTATAGAGAGCATGGATGTTGCAACATGCACTAAATTAGATTAACCTACTACTTGCTCTAAGCACTGAAACATACAGAAATGAACCATTAAAACAATGGGTGGAAACAAGAAACTGAGATGTCCAACTAACATCAAAGACTGTATGGTCCACATGGCTTAGCTTTTCAGTATCTTGCTGGTTAAGAGAACAAACTACTCGTACCTTAGTAATATTTCTACAGAGGGAGGTTGTTTTGGTTGACTTGTGCAAAGGAATTTTTAATTCAGAGATAACACAGAGGTGTTATCTCAGGCTGTGGTGCAGCGGTGTGCTGCGGCCGCCCACGGCAGTCTGCCACCTGCCATTTCCTGCCCTACTTTTAATGCAACACTTTATCTTTGCTCACTTAGGGGGTCATACACAGCAAGGGAGATTAATTATAACAACTATGGTGAGATTGGTAGGTAGGGTGAGTGTGGCATGTAGGGTTGGCCTCGAATGGCTGTGGATGTCTGGGGCTCTGGGGTAGGAGGTCTGCCTCGCCGGTTCTGCCGTGGTTCTGTGGCCCTGCTCTGGGCCTGTGGGGCCCGGGGTCCCGCGGCCTGTTCTGGGGGTGGGTGGTGGCGGTGGGGTGCGGGTGTTGGCACTGGGGTGTTGGCGGCTGCTGGGGGGTTGGGGGCCATGGTCTCTGCGGGGTGGTGCCCCGCTCTCGCTTGGGCGGTCTCCTGATCATGGGCTTTGGCGTTTGGGGTGGGATCCAGGGTGGGGGGTTGGTTGGGGGGTGGGGAGATTTGGGGAGCCCTGCTGGCTACGCTGGGGAAGCCTGGCTGTTGTGCGCCCGGGATTGGGACTCGCCTCTTGTCTGGGGGCCGGGCCCCACCCTCGTATGGCCCGGTGGTCCCTACCTTTGCTTTAGATTCGGTTGCAGTGGCTCCTTTGCCCCCCATCCTTCAAATCAAATCAAATCAATTTTATTTATATAGCGCCAAATCACAACAAACAGTTGCCCCAACATCCTTGCAGCCACTTGCTCCCGCCTTTGGGGGCCGTGGCCCAGGTGGTGTGGTTCTGGGGCTCCCCCTATTGGTGGGCTCATGCTGGCGCCCTGTGTGCTTCCCTTGGGTATGGGGCTGCTCCCTGTGCCTCCGTGAGGAGGGGTGGTGTTGGGGGTGCGTTCCGGCGCCGTTGAGCCGTTCCCCTGTTGGTCTGTCATGCTGCCCGGTGGCTCTGGGGGCTGCCCTTCCTGGCCCCTGTGCCCTTCCACTGCCCTTTTTCTCCCGGCTTCCCCTGGGGCCCTGTGCCCTGGACCCATTTCCGTCAGTGCTCGCGGCCGGCCATGTGGCTTCTGACATGCCGGAATGGTCCATGTCATATGGTAAGGTTGTGTACTCTTGTCTTGGCCCAATACACCAGTCACAGTAGAGATCAGATATTTAGATGTGATCTGGGTCTCTGTCTGTGGATGGTTGTGTGTTTATGGCCGTCACCACAATTCGGTTTTGGGTGCTCTCAAGGGGATCAAGACTCTGGTGTCCTACATTAGGGATGCTTACTAATTAGACAACAGACTGTTGCTGACACTGTTTGTTCATGTGTGGTTGTTTGTCCTGGTATGTTGTATGGTTGGGGCCCCGTCTCCTCTGTGTCTCACGTCACAGTTATTGTCTTCACCACTTGTCTCTCATTCTTGTCGGTCTTTGTGTTGTTTAGGTGGTCGGCCCTTCCTGATAGAAGTTGTCGGTTGGCTTTGACTAGGATGTTGTAGGCTGATCGGGAAGGGCGGATGGGGGTCACACACACCACATTCACTCATGCACTACATACCTTCTGTCTTGCAGGAATAAATTGCATATATGGGTATTGATGTTCATAAATGGTTCTGCCAGTGTGGCATTTTCCATTACTATATGCAGACAGGGAGAGAAAAAAACACAGAGGTGTTATCAAGATGGTTACATCTGTTTTAACTCTGAATCCAACAAACATTCACTTAAAGAAATTGATATTTACCAAACAGGTCAGATATAAGTGAGCTCAGGCTGTTTTTATCACCAGGCTTCAGTGAAATGTATAATTATGAGTCATCAGCATAATGTGAAAATGAATGCTGAATTTTCTGATGACATCACCTTTGGACAGGAACAGCAGCGCCCTTTTCCTGCACCAAATGAGACACTATTGATGTGGAGCATTTGACCACAGAACTAAAATATGATGCCCTTCCTGGAGTTTAATGTACAACAGGAACCAAAATAAGATTTGTTTATGAAGATCTTCCCACATGTACAAGAACGCTGTGATCAGCAGCGCCTAATCCAGCATATGTTGTGTGTTTGAGCTTTTTCAAGTTGAAACAGACTGCTGCCCCACATGATTCTAATATAATTTCCACATTTATAAAACAGAAAATAATACTTAACCATGTCCCCAGCTTGGAGCGAGGCTATGCGTTATATTTATTTGTTTAGGAAAGCTTGTGTTTATAGCCTTCTGGAGTCAGCATAATTGTGTTTACAGCTCTTGACTTATGTTTGTGTGCATGTGCGGATCAGTGGGTGGGTGTGCATGGTTGCTTGAGTGTTGTGGTCAAGATGAACTCTCAGTGCAGTGAATCACATGGACTAGCTTGTCAAAGAGTTTCCCTTTCTTTATCTTTCGATCCCAAATCTTTTGCAATGTCTATCAATCCCGCCAGCGTAGTGAGATATATTCAGAAGGACACGTGTCTGGAAAGTCTTTAGAAGGAATGCAGGAACTGCCAGGCAATCTAGACTGAATTCCACAAGGGTCCCATGGTGCTGGATAGCCCAGTGTTGACACCAGGTAAATACTGCCAGGGTGATAATACAAGGGGAGGAAGAGAGGACTGGTACAAGGAGACGGCATGAAGGGGAAAGATGAGGTATTAAAGTCAAAGAGGAGAGGATGAAAGAAAAGGAAGGCAGACAGGGCAAGTGATGTGGCACCTGAGGGCCTAAGGGAGTGACTATCTCAGCTACAAGAGGCACTTTGTTGACATTAGCTCATTCATTTCGTCTCCACCACTGTTGAAGATATCAAGCCAAACTTACATCCAAAGAATGCGTGCCGCTAATCTCCCTGCACAGCTTGTGTCCATCTGTGATGCGTTGATGTACGGGCTCATGATGTGTCAGATACCGACATTGCTGAAGAACTCTCTAATCACCACAGACCCTCAGAACCGTGTGCGTTCAGAGAGCCAGCTGTTTATCCGAAGTGCATTCCAGCAGTTTGCTTTTTTACTGAAAATGGCAAATGTTATAGCGATAAATGCAGATTGCGTTTGAAAGCCTTTGATTTCAGGACTACACTCAGCAGAGTTTGGTGTTTTCTTTTGTGTCATCAATAGATTTGAGAGTTTATGACTGAAATGTCAAGCTTTTAATGGGCAAATTTAACAGTTGTTTATTTAACAACAGGCATGTCAAAATGTTTGTCTGGTACAAAGTTGAAAAATGTGATATCAATATATTTATTACTCTATAATGTGCATGATTTGTAAGTTTTGCTGAAAAAAAAAATGAACCTGTTTGAAAGAAAATGATTTGGCTCCTTCGAAGCTGTAATGGAATGCATTGAGTTGCACTCAAATTTCGTTGTAATGCAAATTACAATGCCCGGTTGGTTGGGGGGTGGGGAGATTTGGGGGGCGCTGCTGGCTACGCTGGGGGAGCCTGGCTGTTGTGCGCCCGGGATTGGGACTCGCCTCTTGTCTGGCGGCCGGGCCCCACCCTCGTATGGCCCGGTGGTCCCTACCTTTGGGTGATTCTGATTCTGATTCATTATTAAAACATTAAAGTTTTTACCCTGACTGCTGTTTGTTATTGATTTCTGACCTTTGATCTTGATTGTTGAGCTTTGTTCCTGATTTCTGACATTTCATCTTGATTTCTGTCCTGATTGCTGATCTTGATCTGATCCTCGTCATTCATCGTTGATCCTAAAGTTTGGTGTTTGATCTTTTTCAAGGAGGACATTTTTTCCACTGTAGTTTGTTTGTCAAAAAGATATTGCTGATCCTGATCTGTGATCCTTAGCTTTGATATTCTTAATTCATCTTTGATCCTTGCCAAGGAGTTTTTTAATTGCAATTTTGATTCTCATCATTCATCTTTGATCTTAAACTTTGATATTTGGATATTTTATCCTATTTTTCATTGCTGTTTGTCATTTTGTTGTCAAAAGCACAGCAAAGATCCTGATTTGATTCTGTAGTCAGGACTGCTTAGATTTGGATAATTTACAAAAGAGGATCAGTATGAAAGGAGTGAAGTTCAAATATCAAAGCAAGATCCCCCCTTGAGCTACACAGATCCACACCAAAATTTAATTAACTCTTCCTTTTAAAAAGTCGACCTCCCCTGCAATCTTTACAAGTCCTGTTGAAAAGTTAAAGCTCAAATATCAAAGAAAAACAAGCCGCCATTTGATCCAGATCCACAGCAAACCCAAAGTGCCGCTTCTTTGAACCAAAGCCTGCATCTTCACACAAACTTGCACAGAAGTCCTTCTTAAAAATCGGTAGACAAACTCAGTAACGGACAGCCAGATAAACATAACCTCCTTGGTGGAGGTCAAATTTTAAACCCAGCAAATTTTCACTGAACTCACCATAATATAAATGTGGAAAAAACTCCTTTACACAGTCAAAATAAAGTCTAATGATGACTAATCCCGAGTGATTCTGTGGTCAAGTCAGTTCAAGAACTGTCGACCTGAACTTTGACCTCAGCAGAAGGGTTTCAGCTCACGTCTCGACTGTGGGCGATAACCAAGCGCTTCGACTGACCCATAGATGGAACTGCTCAGAGGTCAAAGTGTTTCTATTGTGTACGGATGGAATTTCCTTCTGCGTTTGAATAAAGATTAAGGGGATTACTTCTTCTTCTTTGTCTTTTGGCTGTTCCCGTTAGGGGTCGCCACAGCAGATCAATCGTTTCCATCTCACCCTGTCCTCTGTATCTTCCTCTGTCACACCAACCACCTGCATGTCCTCTCTCAGCACATCCATGAACCTCCTCTTTGGTCTCCCTCTTCTCCTCCTGCCTGGTGGCTCCATCCTCAGCATCCTTCTCCCTATATACCCTGGGTCCCTCCTCTGCACATGTCCAAACCATCTCAATCTCGCCTCTCTGACTTTGTCTCCAAACCGTCCCACCTGAGCTGTCCCTCTGATATGTTCATTCCTAATCTTGTCCATTCTTGTCACTCCCAAAGAGAATCTCAACATCTTCAGCTCTGCCACCTCCAGCTCTGCCTCCTGTCTTTCTGTTAGTGCCACCGTCTCTAAACCATACAACATAGCTGGTCTCACTACTGTTTTGTAAACTTTCCCCTTCACTCTTGCTGATATTCTTCGGTCACAAATCACTCCTGCCACCTTTCTCCACCCACTCCACTCTGCCTGCACTCTCTTCTTCACCTCTCTACCACACTCTCCATTACTTTGAACAGTTGACCCCAAATAATTAAACTCATCTACTTTCACCACTTCTACTCCTTGTAACTGCACTATTCCACTGGGCTCCCTCTCATTCACACACATGTACTCAGTCTTGCTTCTACTGACTTTCATTCCCCTTCTCTCCAAAGCATATCTCCACTTCTCCAGACTAGACTCAACTTGCTCTCTACTCTCACTATAGATCACAATGTCTTCTGCAAACATATTAAGGGGATTACTAATGTTCTGAAATGCCAGTCAGATGAATGTAGGACCTGAACAGAAGCATAAAATGAGGTTTCTTTATGTGGTAGAAAGATTAGCAAAATAAACAGGTGTTTGCATTAATGTTCCCACTGTGCAACTTGAGAAATGAGTGCTACAGGATGCACTCGACAAAAGTTATAAGCAGCATGATGAAAGGCCACATTCTGTTTTTTTTTTTTTTGTTGTTTGTTTGTCCTGCTCGTGGCTTCTGTTTCGTCGCTCTCATATATGATTGAGGCTTTGCTTAAGTGTGCAAAATAAACAGGGAGGGGTGAATGCAAATGTAAATGAAAGGCCTCAAACTCAGTTATTTAAGCCTTCTTAAGCTTCTGATGCTCCCAGCTCTATGTGTTTAGTGCAGATGATTACTTTCAGAGCAAGTCAAAACACAACCGCTTGGATTTTTTTTTAACTAAAATCCATGCATGATGAACCCATGCATGTGCATCTGTGGTGCACCACAGTCCAGCCCAGAAGCTTTTTTTTATGATGGTGAGGAATGCCAGCATCTGTGATTTTTTTCTTCTCTTTTATAGTTGTTTTCTCAGAGATGCCAGTGAGCACTGTGGTGAGAGTGCAGGAGCGGGCTGCAGTCCCAGCCGTCGGCCATCTGTTCACATGGGCCAGAGGGTACGAAAGCACAGCCTTTCGATGCACTCGCAGCAACTTCATAAAAGAGATGTTTCCTTTTGCTCACAGCACAGCCACATGTTCAGCTGGCAAAGGTTTCACACCGTACCTCCTTACTGATGCAACTAAACATTAAGCCTCACTCACAAACTGCCATACATGCTGCTAAGGGCAGTCTACAGGGGAAAAAATGGCAAACCTATATGTGAGACATGCACGTTACGTGCGTGTGTTCATCGCCATAGAAGGTCGCAGACTGCCCGTGGAGGTTTTTTGACGTGCACATGCAAATTCTATGGGTTCAGTGAAAATTCAAGAACACACAGAGACGGTATGGGGCCCATACTAGTAGGATTTCTGTGATAACAGTAAGATGCCCACAAGACCAAAGTACATCTCACTCTCCACCCATGTGTCGCATGCGCGCAGACTCCAGGGAGATCGTGTAGCATGTAGCATTGGAGAAGGGAATTAGAGGGCGTCGCCAGGACTATATTCTATAGTACGCACATGACCCCCCAATAATCTGATGCACAGGTTTTTATTTCATAAAGAGAGAAGGTGTGGTCAGATGTGACCTCCATGGTGTTGAGTGCTGGAGCGCTGTACTGTAATGCAGCAAAGACCCACAGCGAGTGTTTTCACTCTTTTAGCATCTTGGACAGCGGCGCAGCCTTGAGGCTCATACCAAAATGATGTGTCATGTCCACACAAGCTGTTTTTGCTGTTGTAATATTGAATGATTTTCACAAATAAACTGGTTGATATGACTAGTATGAGACCTTTCAGTGAAACAGTCCACTATCCAGCTATAAGATTATAATTCAAATATGTAAAGCATGTTTCTGTGCAAATAAGTATGGCCTGAAGGTTTTAAAAGCAGATAAAAATCAATGAATGAACTAGTATGAGTATTTGGACGCTCCAACGTGTTTTATTATGAAGTGAAATGTATCTTCAACACATCCAACACCTGAACTAGTCCATGGGACAAGCAGATTTTCAGCCCCTTCGTAGTAGCTATAGCCATGTAGGGGTCAATGAGGATTTACCTTGGGGTCAAAATTTTAAAATGCTCCAATCATTTTTAAAAGTATACCACATTATTTGTCTGATCATGAAGATTCCAAAAACCTATAGTTAAGACTAAATATTATGGAGTTATGAGGTAAAAATAGGTCAATTTCAGTTAGTACAGTGGTCAAAAGTTAAAGTTGCTGGTAAAAATGATGCAAATTATTGATTAACAGAGTTTTTAAAAGAATTAGTTTGCATCACCTGTTATGCTTAATGATCGAGTTATGGGGTAATATATGTCATATATCATAGAATCCAGTGGATGCTGATCTTGTTTGACTTTAACTTTGGAGATCAAGCATTCAACATGGTCAAAACTATTTCATTTATTAATCCTATTAGCTCAATCAATAATTTGTATCACTTTTTGCCAAAATTACCAAAACTTTATTTCCGTTCAGCATTATTCCTGACCACAGTGGTGTGTTGGCAGACTTTGGGTAAACTTTGTAGCTGAAGACAGTGGTTAAAATTTTATTCTTAGGCCATCTGCTTTTCACCCTTTATATAGCACCCCTCTGGCATGTCCAGCGGTGTTTTGGGGTTAGCTTTCATTGCTATGCTGATGACACTCAGTTGTACATGCTGGTAACTGCTGGTAATCTCATCCACATAAAATCCTTAGAAGATTGCCTTGCATCAGTGAAATGCTGGATGTCCAGCAATTTCTTACTTTTAAACTTGGACAAGATTGAAATGATGTTTCTTGGTCCAGCGAGACATCAACATCAATTTGGCCAGCAAAGGCCTAACCTGGGCTCGTGTGTCATACATCACTCTGACAAAGTGAGGAACCTTGGGGTGATTTTTGATCCTACATTGTCCTTTGACCCCCACATTAGAGATATTACGAGGACTGCTTTCTTCCACCTGCAAAATTTAGTGAAGATTCGTCCCATCCTGTCTATGGCTGATGCTGAGACCCTGATTCATGCATTTGTCTCTTCTAGATTGGACTACTGCAGTGTTCTATTCTCTGGTTTCTCTTATTGCTTGCTCTTGCTTGCCTCTACTGGTGGTTGGCTCTCACTGCGGTATTGTATCACTTCCTGTTCCGGAGCACAGCGGTGTTTTGTTGTATCTGTTAGCTGTTTAATCTGCGCAGTTAGATTGATCTAGTTATCTAGATAAGGATTTGTTTCCCAGTGTAATCTTCACGTGCCTTAACTAAAGCACTTCTTCTGCTGAATCACCTCTAAATTATTTACACATTATTCACTTTGCGTGTTTTTAGGAATCCGCTAGCTTAGCGCAGCTACTAGCTCTTAGCCGATTTAGCATGGCGGCTTCTCCTGTCTCTCCCGCACTTTTCTGCTCTGGGTGTGAAATGTTTAGTTATTCCTCGGCCTCCTTTAGCAGTAACGGTACTTGTAATAAGTGTAGCTTATTCATAGCTTTGGAGGCCAGGCTGGGCGTAGCTTAGCCGCCGTTAGTTCCCCTCTGGCAGATCCCGAGCAGCCGGGAAAGCAGGCCGACTGGGTGACTGTGAGGAGGAAGCGTAGCCCTAAACAGAAGCCCCGTGTACACCACCAACCCGTTCACATGTCTAACCGTTTTTCCCCACTCGACGACACACGCCGAGGATCAAACTTCGGTTATTGGCGACTCTGTTTTGAGAAATGTGAAGTTAGCGACACCAGCAACCATAGTCAATTGTCTTCCGGGGGCCAGAGCAGGCGACATTGAAGGAAATTTGAAACTGCTGGCTAAGGCTAAGCGGAAATTTGGTAAGATTATAATTCACGTCGGCAGTGGTTACGCCAATCGGAGGTCACTAAAATTAACATTGAATCGGTGTGTAACTTTGCAAAAACAATGTCGGACTCTGTAGTTTTCTCTGGGCCCCTCCCCAATCGGACCAGGAGTGACATGTTTAGCCGCATGTTCTCCTTGAATTGCTGGCTGTCTGAGTGGTGTCCAAAAAATGAGGTGGGCTTCATAGATAATTGGCAAAGCTTCTGGGGAAAACCTGGTCTTGTTAGGAGAGACGGCATCCATCCCACTTGGATGGAGCAGCTCTCATTTCTAGAAATCTTGCAATTTTCTTAAAACCTCCAAACCGTGACTATCCAGGGTTGGGACCAGGAAGCAGAGTTGTAGTCTTACACACCTCTCTGCAGCTTCTCTCCCCCTGCCATCCCCTCATACCCCTTCCCCGTAGAGACGGTGTCTGCTCCCAGACCACCAATAACCAGCAAAATCTATTTAAGCATAAAAATTCAAAAAGAAAAATAATATGGCACCTTCAAACTGCACCACAGACTAAAACAGTTAAATGTGGTCTATTAAACATTAGGTCCCTCTCTTCTAAGTCCCTGTTGGTAAATGATATAATAATTGATCAACATATTGATTTATTCTGCCTTACAGAAACCTGGTTACAGCAGGATGAATATGTTAGTTTAAATGAGTCAACACCCCCGAGTCACACTAACTGTCAGAATGCTCGTAGGCGGAGGATTAGCAGCAATCTTCCATTCCAGCTTATTAATTAATCAAAAACCCAGACAGAGCTTAATTCATTTGAAAGCTTGACTCTTAGTCTTGTCCATCCAAATTGGAAGTCCCAAAAACCAGTTTTATTTGTTATTATCTATCGTCCACCTGGTCGTTACTGTGAGTTTCTCTGTGAATTTTCAGACCTTTTGTCTGACTTAGTGCTTAGCTCAGATAAGATAATTATAGTGGGCGATTTTAACATCCACACAGATGCTGAGAATGACAGCCTCAACACTGCATTTAATCTATTATTAGACTCTATTGGCTTTGCTCAAAATGTAAATGAGTCCACCCACCACTTTAATCATATCTTAAATCTTGTTCTGACTTATGGTATGGAAATAGAAGACTTAACAGTATTCCCTGAAAACTCCCTTCTGTCTGATCATTTCTTAATAACATTTACATTTACTGTGATGGACTACCCAGCAGTGGGGAATAAGTTTCATTACACTAGAAGTCTTTCAGAAAGCGCTGTAACTAGGTTTAAGGATATGATTCCTTCTTTATGTTCTCTAATGCCATATACCAACACAGTGCAGAGTAGCTACCTAAACTCTGTAAGTGAGATAGAGTATCTCGTCAATAGTTTACATCCTCATTGAAGACAACTTTGGATGCTGTAGCTCCTCTAAAAAGAGAGCTTTAAATCAGAAGTGCCTGACTCCGTGGTATAACTCACAAACGCGTAGCTTAAAGCAGATAACCCGTAAGTTGGAGAGGAAATGGCGTCTCACTAATTTAGAAGATCTTCACTTAGCCTGGAAATAGAGTCTGTTGCTCTATAAAAAAGCCCTCCGTAAAGCTAGGACATCGTTCTACTCATCACTAATTGAAGAAAATAAGAACAACCCCAGGTTTCTTTTCAGCACTGTAGCCAGGCTGACAAAGAGTCAGAGCTCTATTGAGCTGAGTATTCCATTAACTTTAACTAGTAATGACTTCATGACTTTCTTTGCTAACAAAATTTTAACTATTAGAGAAAAAAATTACTCATAACCATCCAACGATGTATCGTTATCTTTGGCTGCTTTCAGTGATGCCGGTATTTGGTTAGACTCTTTCTCTCCGATTGTTCTGTCTGAGTTATTTTCATTAGTTACTTCATCCAAACCATCAACATGTCTATTAGACCCCATTCCTACCAGGCTGCTCAAGGAAGCCCTACCATTATTTAATGCTTTGATCGTAAATATGATCAATCTATCTTTGTTAGTTGGCTATGTACCACAGGCTTTTAAGGTGGCAGTAATTAAACCATTACTTAAAAAGCCATCACTTGAGCCAGCTATCTTAGCTAATTATAGGCCAATCTCCAACCTTCCTTTTCTCTCAAAAATTCTTGAAAGGGTAGTTGTAAAACAGCTAACTGATCATCTGCAGAGGAATGGTCTATTTGAAGAGTTTCAGTCAGGTTTTAGATTTCATCATAGTACAGAAACAGCATTAGTGAAGGTTACAAATGATCTTCTTATGGCCTCGGACAGTGGACTCATCTCTGTGCTTGTTCTGTTAGACCTCAGTGCTGCTTTTGATACTGTTGACCATAAAATTTTATTACAGAGATTAGAGCATGTCATAGGTATTAAAGGCACTGCGTTGCGGTGGTTTGAATCATATTTGTCTAATAGATTACAATTTGTTCATGTAAATGGGGAATCTTCTTCACAGACTAAAGATAATTATGGAGTTCCACAAGGTTCTGTGCTAGGACCAATTTTATTCACTTTATACATGCTTCCCTTAGGCAGTATTATTAGACGGTATTGCTTAAATTTTCATTGTTATGCAGATGATACCCAGCTTTATCTATCCATGAAGCCAGAGGACACACACCAATTAGCTAAACTGCAGGATTGTCTTACAGACATAAAGACATGGATGACCTCTAATTTCCTGCTTTTAAACTCAGATAAAACTGAAGTTATTGTACTTGGCCCCACAAATCTTAGAAACATGGTGTCTAACCAGATCCTTACTCTGGATGGCATTACCCTGACCTCTAGTAATACTGTGAGAAATCTTGGAGTCATTTTTGATCAGGATATGTCATTCAAAGCGCATATTAAACAAATATGTAGGACTGCTTTTTTGCATTTACGCAATATCTCTAAAATTAGAAAGGTCTTGTCTCAGAGTGATGCTGAAAAACTAATTCATGCATTTATTTCCTCTAGGCTGGACTATTGTAATTCATTATTATCAGGTTGTCCTAAAAGTTCCCTAAAAGCCTTCAGTTAATTCAAAATGCTGCAGCTAGAGTACTAACGGGGACTAGAAGGAGAGAGCATATCTCACCCATATTGGCCTCTCTTCATTGGCTTCCTGTTAATTCTAGAATAGAATTTAAAATTCTCCTTCTTACTTATAAGGTTTTGAATAATCAGGTCCCATCTTATCTTAGGGACCTCATAGTACCATATCACCCCAATAGAGCGCTTCACTCTCAGACTGCAGGCTTACTTGTAGTTCCTAGGGTTTGTAAGAGTAGAATGGGAGGCAGAGCCTTCAGCTTTCAGGCTCCTCCTGTGGAACCAGCTCCCAATTCAGATCAGGGAGACAGACACCCTCTCTACTTTTAAGATTAGGCTTAAAACTTTCCTTTTTGCTAAAACTTATAGTTAGGGCTGGATCAGGTGACCCTGAACCATCCCTTAGTTATGCTGCTATAGACGTAGACTGCTGGGGGGTTCCCATGATGCACTGTTTCTTTCTCTTTTTGCTCTGTATGCACCACTCTGCATTTAATCATTAGTGATCAATCTCTGCTCCCCTCCACAGCATGTCTTTTTCCTCGTTCTCTCCCTCAGCCCCAACCAGTCCAGCAGAAGACTGCCCTCCGTGAGCCTGGTTTCTGCTGGAGGTTTCTTCCTGTTAAAAGGGAGTTTTTCCTTCCCACTGTAGCCAAGTGCTTGCTCACAGGGGGTCGTTTGACCGTTGGGGTTTTACATAATTATTGTATGGCCTTGCCTTACAATATAAAGCGCCTTGGGGGCAACTGTTGTTGTGATTTGGCGCTATATATAAAAAAAAATTGATTGAATTGAATTGGTTTTCCTCAGTCCAGCATTAGGGGTCTCCAGTTGGTTCAAAATGCTGCTGCCAGACTTTTGACAGGAAGCAGAAAGTTTGACCACATTACACGCATTCTGGCTTCCTGTGCCTGTGATGTCAGATTATAAGGTTCTGTTACTAACCTATACAATTATTCACGGACTAGCGCCTCCCTACTTAGCTGACCTACTTAAACCGTACGTACCGGCCCGGGCTTTATGTTCTAAGGGTGCAGGACTACTTTGTGTCCCTAGGGTGAATTGAGGGCCACAGAGCTTTCGCTTATTGTGCTCCTGTTTAGTGGAATAATCTCCCATCAGAAATATAACAGTCAGATTCCATAGAGACTTTCAAATCCAGACTTAAGACGCAACAATTCTCCCTATCATGTGGCTAGAATTACTCTGTCAACACACAATAAAATAAAATTAAAGCACCTCAGTCAGGTCATTGATGCTGCTGAATAAATCCTTAAATACAAACTGGTCAGTAAAGGACTTTTTTCTTCTTTTTCTTTTCCTAAGCCTGTATTCCCGCTTTTGCAGGGTCGGCTGCCTTGGTCTTTGTCCTCCAGGTTTTCCTGTCCTGGGCCTCCTCCGGTCTCACTCCGAAGTGGGTCATATCTTCCTTGATGCAATCCATCCATCTCTTACGAGGTCGTCCTCGGGGTCTCCTTCCCGGTATGCTTGCTTCCCATACCTTCTTAACTGGGTTCCTCTTCCATCCTGGCTACATGGCCATACCACCTTAACCGTATCTCTCTAATTTTCTCATTTATGGTGTTTATTTGTAGCTCTCTTCTGATGTCTTCACTCCTCTCTCGATCTCTCAATGTCACTCCCTTGATTCTCCTAAGCATTCTCATCTCAGTTGACTCTAGGATTCTCTCTTCCTTTTTTCCCATGGTCCAGACCTCCGCTCCATACAGTAGTACTGGTCTTATGATGGTGTGTACAGTTTGACCTTCAGTCTTCTGGCATCCTTTTGTCGTTGATGACTCCAGACAAACTCTCTCCACTTGGCCCAAGCTGCTGACACTCTTGCTCTGATTGTACATTTGGTTCCTCCATTCTCTGGTATTGTTACTCCCAGGTACTTAAACTCCCTGACCTGCATCAGGGTTGTTTTGTTTCTGTCTCTGAAGAACAAAGTCCTTGTCCTCGGTAAAGGACTTTGAATTAATTAATTTAATTTTTAATCGTGCTCCTGTTCTTTGCAGTACTCTGCCTGCTGAGATCAGACAATCAAGTACTGCTGATAATCATTTCAAACATTTATTTTTATAAATTTTTTTAATTACATTTTGGAATTTTTATAAGTTTCTGTTTTATATCCAATTGGAATGAATTGTCTTATTTGGCATTCTGTTTAGAATTCATTTAATGTTGTTCTTATTCAACTATATGTTGCTTTTATACCTTTCTATGGTGATGCTGGTTTTTTTTTTATTATTATTATTTATTATGTAATAATGTCATATATTTATGTTGGTGTTAACCACTTTCTAATTGGTGCCTTCAAGATGTTACACAAATAATGTTTTATTCTTCTTTCTGAGCTTGACCTGTTTAGCAGCAGAGTCAATTTAACCTGAATAAAAGTTTGACTTGAATTTCATTTGGGTGACGTCAGCAGGGGGCACGTGGGGTAATGATGACAAACCTGCAGTTTGGAGCGCGTGTGCGACCACACAACGGAGGAAATCCTCTCGTGCATCTTCAGAGGGGCATCACTTTGTTTGTAGGGGTGGAGGAGCTTGTCGCCTCCTCCTCATCCACTGTTTGTGACTAAACCCTGACCTGCCCCCTTTCCATTCCCATGGATCGCGTTACGGAGCTGCGCGACATCTGCTCATCTTTACAACACAGCACGTCCCCGCGTCTCCGACCTGCGGCCGATCTGTCCTGTGACTCCCTCCTCCTTCTCCTCCTCCTCAGCTCCTGATCTCAGTTATTTGCGGAGAGCCACAGTGGATGTCTCCTCTGCGGTTTCCGGCTGTAGCTGACCCGGCGTGCGGCCGAAGCGCGTCCGTCCTGCGCGTCCGAGCGGAGCCGCAAGCAGCGCGTTTCTTTTAGTCTCGTCCACGCTGCATCCCCGAACCCAACACACAGCTCTGATGTGTGGAAACGTGTGAGCAGCGGGCGCTGGTTGTGTTCGTGGGAGCTTTTTGTTGTTGTTGTTCTGTTTACCATGGAGTCGGTGGAGAAGGAGTGCGGCGCTCTGGGTGGATTATTCCAGGCCATCGTCAACGACATGAAGGTAGCGCACACAACCATCAGAATGCAACTGAAATCTCTGACCTGCGTGATTGCAGTTGATCACACGCGTGTTTTTACTGCCTTTGTCCTTCTCAGCCCGGTCCTCCCCCCACTGGAGACAAAATCCCCACATGAGACGTTCCCCTTTGTGCCTGCGTGCGTAAAACGCCGCAGCAGCTCTGTCACCACAATAACACTTTCATCAGCTTGCAGGATCATGTCAGAGTCAGGCGAGTTTAATTTGAACAAGTCATTTGGTGGATTTGCTCAACTCAACTTCACCATCACTGAATCAGGGTCCAAATTATATTTGTTCCCGTGGGGAAGGTAACGCAGTTCAAAGGTGGAAAATTAAATGATTTCAGTTTTGTTGGGTTTGATTTGAAAATGTTCCGATTTGACAGCATGTTTCGCCTTTATGGCAGCCCCCGAGGTGATCCTAAATTAGGATGTGTTCACATTATCAACTGAAACGGCTTGATTCTGGCAATTTTACACACACATACAGTAATGATATATTTTTATATAGTGCAAGAATGGTATGCTAATTCTGTACTATACGGGTTTATTCCACAGGGGTTATGTTCACATACCTGACTGAAGTGACCGATTCATCTTATCATTTTTTTTGTCCTTTTTTTGGTTGAATGTGACACTATGAACAGAGCACTATGAACATGCTAACCTGATATTTTTCATATTTGGGTTACAGGCACTATGTTCGCATAGCAAGATTAAGTCATCCTGAATCAGCCTTTTTCATGCAAATATGATCTTTATTGGAGTAGTGTCAACATGATAACCTGATTATAGATTTTTTTTTTTTCCATGAGATTTGGCACACTTGTGACCTGTTCATTTTGTCAACTAAAGTTACCTGAATAGTTCTTTATTATTTTATTTTATTTTGCCAAATGTTCACATAGCTTGACTAAAGTGGCCTGACAATAGATTTTTTTTTTTTTTTGCCTGAATTTGACACATGTAGTTATCTGAAAGTGTGAATATGCCAAATCTGTTGTAACCTATTATGTATATACACACAGTCAAGTTCAAAATAATAGTGTTTTTAAAATAGTGAGTAAAGCTCAAAATCTTTATCATAGCTTTTATTTTCATACATACAAATGCATTGGGAAGACTACACATTTTATTCCAAATCAAAACATGAATTTTTTAAAATCAAATTTGCTATTACTTTCCATAAACTGAAGAAATTGAATATTATGCTGTTCAAAAAGTAGCAGTGTCTGCCATTTTTCTATACAAACCCTAACATTCACTGTATATACTGAAAAATGCTTGAAGATTTATCTTTCCTGTTAATCACTGACTAATATTTAATTGCATAACCATCTGTTTTTGCGAACGGCTTCACATTCGTTGCATGAAGTCGACCAATTTTCTGGCACCTGTGAACAGGCATTCTAGCCCAGGACGATTAGACTACTTCCTCTGCATTTCTTGGTTTTGCCTCAGAAACAGCATTTTTTGATGTCACCTCACAAGTTTTCAATTACATTCAGCTCCGTGGATTGGGCTGGCCACTCCATAACGTTAATCTTGTGGTCTGAACCCAAGATGCTGCTCACTTTGCTGGTGTTTCTGTTGTCATTGTTTTGTTAAAACACCCATTTCAACAGCATTTCCTCTTTGGCACAAGGCAACATGACTTCTTTAAGTATTTAGATGTATTCAAACTGATCCATAATCCCTGGTATGTGATAAATAGGCCCGGCACCATAGTATGAGAAACAGCCCCATCCCATGATGCTTGTGCCACCAAGCTTCACTGTCTTCACTGTGTACTGTGGCTTGAATTCTGTTTTTGGAGGTAGTCTTACAAACTGTCTGTGACCCCTAGACCCCAAAAGAACAGTCTTGCTTTCATCAATCCACAAAATGTTGAGCCATTTCTCTTTAGGCCAATCAATACGTTGTTTGGCAAATTGTAACCTCTTCAGCACTTTTTTCTACAGTGGGACTTTGTGGGGGCTTCTTGCCCATAGCTTGTCTTCACATAGGCATCTTCTAAATATTACAATACTCACAGGTAACTTTAGGCCTTCTTTGATCACCCTGGAGCTGATCATTGGCGGAGTCTTTGCCATTCTGGCTATTCTTCGATCCATTTGAATGGCAGTTTTCTGTTTTCTTCAATTTCTTTCTGGTTTTTTCTACATTTCTTCATATGTTTTCCTCTCTCCAGTCAGCGTTTCATCAATGTATGCTGTTCTTCTGAACAATGTCTGAAATGACCAGTTTTACTCAGATCTTCTGTGAGAAATCAGCATGTATGACATTTGCTGCCATTGTCCTTAAATAAGGGCCTCCTGTTTGACACCTTTTTTTTCCACAGAAAGAAAAATGCAGACTCTCCTATTTTTTTTTAACATCCTAATAATATGTATATGTTGCAGAGATGAATGAGCAAAGCTCTTCAGCATCTCACATGTCATTTTGGTCCTTCTGATTTTTTTTTTTTTTTGAGTAAATGCTTCAGGGGAGCATTAGCATGGCTAAAACCTTTCAGCTTCTGGGGAGGCTCTCCCAGACCCCCCGCCTTTTTAAGCATTTTTCTTTTTTGCCTTTCAGCTTCTGGGGGAACTCCACCCCCCAGATCCCCCCAATGACAGCCCTCTTAACCCCCTCCCACTTTAAGCATTTTTAAAATGTAGATGTAAATTAATATTCAAAGTTTGCAGCTAGTTGACAGTTGGGCTGTACAATATGGCCACATTATTATATCTCAATATTGTCATATATACGATATAACTATGATTTCACACAAAGTGCAGCAACAGTGAAAATTAAACGTTTTTAAACAAAACAGTAATAATACCACACTCATTTTGCACTCATTATAAGGTTAGGATACAGTGCCCTCCAAAAGTATTGGAACACTTGTTATTTCACATTGTACTTTGTTTATGCCATTTCAAATACAAGAAATACAACAAATATAAAGACTAAGAATTTCTAAAATTATCTTCCTCAAACTGAAAGCAAATCTCTAAAACCTGATAAAACCTGCAAATAATAACCAGTTTTATTGTCATTTTTCTTCAGACAAGTGAGGGGATGGAAACATGTACACTTCCAAGTCACTGAATATGTCTTAGACTTTATTTCCATCAATTATGAAGAAATACAAAAGTTTCTTTCACCAAAACATCAAATCTAGGTTTGCATCTCAGATGTACTTTAAGGCAAATTGTAGCTGAAGTTTCCAGTCTTCATTTGAAGAAAATCCTCCTCTACACTTCATCAGGAAGCTGGATTTTATATTTTTAATTAATTTATGTCAAGTTGTAGATATTTGCTTTCAGTTTGAGTTTAAGGAAGATAACTTTAGATTTATTTATTTATTTGTATTTGAAATGGCATAAATAAATTAAAATGTGTGAAATGCCAAGTGTTCCAATTCTTTTGAGTACAGTTGAGAAACACTCCGTATCATCCTGGTGTCACTCAGAGAGCAAAATTAAGAGGTTATTTAATCAACAGCTGTCTGCTCTTTTAAAAATCAATGGAGACATACGCACATATAAGGCAACCCAAATTAAAGGAGAAATGCCACTTTGAACAACCTGGACCTCATTTCTTGCATAAAATACAGTCGTTTACTCACCAATATAACTTTTGTGTCATTATTAGTCCACAGTTCAAACGACATGTTCAGTTCAAATTTGAGGCAAACATTTTTCTTCCTCTACTGAGGTGGATTAGAACTTTTTGTGGTACATAGCATCAACTACTGGACAGGAGGAACCTAGCAATCAATGTGACTCACTGATTTCAAAATCCAGCTCTTTTCAGCCAGACGTGCGGTGCTGTGACATGTCAGTCATCTGTGTAAAATCAGACTTCAGGGGAGTCCAGTGCAACCCTGGCCTCTGCTGTAGCTCCACCCATGCCAGGAAGTGTTCAACAGTTGACATTTACTGTTTCACTGTGGACTCAAAATTTGGCACTTCCTGTTTCAGTGTGAATTTGCCACTGAGTTCCTGCGAGCTTCCATAGGATCTCATTTGTCAATCTAGGAAGTGTCGATCCTGGAAGTTTTTGACATTTGACATGTCCTATTTCACTGTGGACTCAAAATTTGGCACTTCCTGTTTGGGACTTCCTGTACCATGAGCGAACTTGGTGGCGCTTTGCGGTGCTTCGCAGCGCTTCGCAGCGCTTCGCTCGTATAAGTTTTTTCTTCACATTCTCTAAAGTAATAGCAAATTTGAAAATTTTTTTTCTTCATGTTTTGAGTTGGAATAGAATGTGCAGCATTCCCAATGCATTTGGTTGTATGGAAATAAAAGCTATTATAAAGATTTTGTGCTTTACTCACTTTTTTAAACACACCGGTATTATTTTGAACACAGCGATACACACATACACAAATCAGATGTGGACCACAAGGGTTGTGTTCACATTTTCTTCTAAAGTGACCTGAATCATGCTCTTTTGTTCTTTTGTTGTTGTTGATTGTTTGTTTGAATTTGACATTGATCTAATCTTTCCTGAGGAATGTGACCATGCCAAATCAGATTTTATTGTATCAAATTGAGGTCAGTTGATTCTCCATCCGATGCTTATTTGATGTTTTGCTGTATCTGAAGTGTGATTGAAGTGTGAACAGTCATCACGGATACAGGAGACTTACAAGTCTAGATGAGATCCATTGACAAAAAAAAAAAAAAAAAAAAAAAAAAAAAATATATATATATATATATATATATATATATATGATTTCTGTCACTTCCACTCGTAATGTGAACGTAGCCAAATAAGCTCTACCAACCTGCAGGCTTCAACCAGGCAGGAAATATTGATTGAACGTCTTGTTTAGTGGCCTTCAGTCACTGATTTTGCAATGTGTTAAGTTCACATGTGATCTCTAATGATTGAGTGATGTGCAATATTATATATGTGTTTAAATATTTAGCACCAAATATGAAGAAAAACACATTTAAAATGACTCCCTACTTAAGAACTCAGAGAAAGAGTTTGTGATGGAGGTGGAACCAGGGTGGTCTGCTGCTGCTCTCCACAACAGATGGAAAGTGTGAACGCATTAATCAACCCCACAGCAGCTCCCAGTTTCCTCTTTGTTGACGATGGAACAAAGTGTTGAGCATCAGGCATCGCATTCACCCCATAGATTTTTTTTTTAATTGGCTGCTCCCTGGTGGGGTCACAGACTATTTATGGACCGGTGTTTGACTGACTGTGTGTGCGAGAGGGTCAGTGACATCAGCACGCCGTTATGGACGGTGGTGGCTTGATTTGGTTTGTGCCGGCGGGACAGAGAACTAGGCGAGGTGGCGTGTGTATTGATCAGTGCCACTGATGAATGAGGTCGAAGCTGTTAGTCAGCAACACTGCTGTGAGTACTGTCTGAGACAGACATCTGACCTCATTCTGCCACGCACACACACACACACACACACACACACACACACACACACACCACACACACACACACACACACACACACACACACACACACACACACACACACACACACACAGACACACACACACACTGAGTTTATGCCCCCCTGGGAGTGATACAGCTTTTGTCTGCCTCATACAGTATAGTTTACACTAGCAGTGCACTTTTACAGCACAGATCCAGACTAAACAGGCTGATGTAAAAATGTTATGGTTACATAAGTGTCTGAGGAACAGATTACAGCAACTGTGGAAAACAATGAGGAGTTGGTAGGAGGTGATGTTGACAGTGAGGAGCTGGACTCAATCAGAAATCTACAAATTACCTACAGCCAGAACAGCAATTAGAAAGTGGGATCGAGAGGAGAAGCTGCAAAAATAGTTTATTTCTTGAATAGTCTATAGATTCGTTTTTTAATCTCTAATTGCAAGCAGCAGTAACCCGTGGAGTCGATGGATCCTGTGACTGCACTTGAGGAGCTGAGTGGGGAACTGGAGTGTCTGGATTTGTGACTGTCCTGGGTCGAGACTTATGTTGCGTTCTATTGCAGGTCGGAAGTTGATAATTCCAAGTCCTTATTTCTGACTCCTGGTGGAAATGCATTCCAGTGCATCTGCTGAGGAAAACATGGTTGCCCTCAGCAAATGTTTGGCGCGAGACATCAACCTCCTTTCCACAATACTGTCATCTACCGTCTTGGGACACGGATTTTCATGTGTTTGTGAGCCATCGCCATACTGACAACAACGCCAAGTTCCACAACTCAAATCATTACCTGCCAAATAAATTTATTGCATAAAACCAGTGGTGGGCACAGGTAACCAAAAAGTTAGCTTTGATAACCGTTAATCCGCTAACTGAAAATTTAGCTTTTAAAAAGCTAAACGAATAAACCCCTAAAAAATTTAGTGGAAGTTACAGATAAAAGCGAAACTGCTAACTTTCAGTATTGACTTCAGTACGCTAGCAGCTACTGACACAACAATGAGACAGCGCTTCTGTGTCAGATCAGCCTTCTCTCAGCAAAAGAGACCTGGTGACCATAATGAAAGGAAGATGGAAAGGGAAAAAAAAGATCATTTCTCTTCATACCTTACAGACTCGCCGGCATATCACACAAGTCATGCACAGGCAGACAGTTTTGACTTATGGTTAAAATTTTAAGCAAACTAATTCCGGACTAGTTATTGAAATTAACGCCAGATACTCTGAGTGCTGTGCGGAGTGGAGGCAGAGTCTGAGTGTTTCCCAGTGAAAACTGGTGTTCATCAGGGGCGTGTTGTAGCTGCTACACTGTTCAGTGCTTGCGTGGACTAGGTGTTGGGTAGAGTTGTGGAAACAAGTGACTTTGGTGCTTTTCTTGGCGAGGAAAGGTATACTGACCTTGACTTCGCAGACGATGCTGTGATTTTTGCAGAAACAATGGATGCTCTGATTGCAGCACTTGAGAAGTTTAATGAGGAATCAAAGTGTCTGGCTCTGAGATTGTCCTGGATCAAGATTCAGGTTTATAAACTTCCTTGAGTCAGCCATCAGAAGTGTATCTGTGTGTGGTGAAAGAGTTGAACTTGTAGAGACATTTACTTATCTGTGCAGTGACAAACATGTCTCTGGGTCCTCAGCCTTTGAGATTGAAAGGCGCCTGGAAAGAGCTCATGGAGTCGTGAGGTCACTGGACAGAAGTGTTTGGCAATGCCGATATCTTTGCAGGTGAACGATGGTCCACGTCTTATGAGCCTGGCGCTGCCTGTCTTGCTGTGTAGTTGTGAGACTTGGAGTGACCTGAGGTGACGACTGGATATTTTTGGTGCTAAGTGTCTTCAGAGGATCTTCTGGTACCGCTGGAATTACTTTGTATGAAACGAGCGGTTACTGAGAGAGACTACGATGAGGAGTGTCACATGCACTGTGAGGCAGCGTCAGCTGCCACACTTTGACCATGTGGTGCGTTTTTCTGTGCATGATCCAGCAGCCAGGTGCCTGAGTGTTGAGGACCCCAGTGGCTGGAGAAGGCCAAAGGGCCACCCATCTTTCACCTGGCTGCAGCAAATAGATGGTTATTTTAGAGGTGTGGGAATGGACTGGTTGTCTGCCTGGGTAGACTTGACTTGACTTGTTGGAATGTACCTTTTATTATTGACATTCATTCTTTTATTATAGGAGTTAAATTTGTTTAGTGCTTGGATTCCTGGGAAATCCCTTGAAAAATAATAATAATGATAATAATAATAATAATAATAATACAAATAATACATATACCCTGGAAAATAAGGTAATTGTTCAGCACTAATACCAAGTATTACAGCTACGGTGATGATGAATTCCAGTCTTTTGTGTGGGTTAAAAAACAGCGTCAGTGCCCTTGAGCAAGCAGCATTCACCCCAGATATTCATTATGAATTGATGCTGTCCTTTCCTGTAAATTGGAAGAAGAACCCTGCAGGCTTCTGTCTCTGTTCCTTCCCTTTCTTCTTCCTGCTGGATGTGTTCTCTTCCTGCAGCCTCTTTCTTCACCCTCAGCTGTCTTGGCAGAGCTTTCCTCCTGCCCGCGGGACACACACGCTAATAAGACGCCTGTTGCAGTCAAATGCAGAAAGTGTCGCCCACAGGTTCAAGGCAAACCCATTTGTCAGGGATGATGCTTCCTAAATCACCTTCTGAGCAAATTGAACTGATAAAAAGAAATTCAGCTGTCATTGCCACAGTCGAGGTAACTCCAGCGGTGATGAAGAGCAGAGCCGTGTTTTCAGACTGCATACAGTTGGGAACGCGTGGCTTCTTTTGGCAGCTTTCTGTCCAAAGAGGTCCTCCTAGTGGATACCCTTCCTCCAGCTCTCACTCTAATTTGAGCTAATGTGTTTTATTTGTGTCTACTGCTTTCACAGCTTAAAGCTACAGTGTGCAGGATGTAGGAGTGTATATTAGCAGAAATAGAATGATACCCCCTGTTCATTAGTGTTTAATTATATACAGCAACAAATCAGTGTGTTCTCATGTGCTTAGAGTGAGCCATTCATGTTTACGTCATGGAGGCCACCATGTTGTACCGCCATAATGATAGAGTAGCCAAAAAGAGACATGCTTACGCTGTGTTTGGCATTTTGCAGCACGACCAGAAGACTTAAAAAAAAAAAGAAATAGCAAGAAGAAGAGGAATTAGTGGTTACTCCCTTGTACACCGTCTACTGGAAGAATAACCATTTTGAGAAGCTTCATTTTGTGAAATAGAGACTCACACATATTGCTCAAAAACAAAAACATTAGTTTATAGGGGTGTAACAATACACAAAAATCACGGTTCGGTACATACCTCGGTTCTGAGGTCACGGTTTGGTTCATTTTCGGTACAGTATGGGAACAAAATGCAAAACCTAAATTTGCTTGTTGTTTAAACCAACAATTTATTGTAACATTATACAAACAGGAAAATAAAATAATTGTAAAGTGCTGCCTGGTAATACGTTAAATAAAATGTTCTCAAATAAACAACAAATGCATGAAATATTATTAAAAAAATACATTCCTAGTAAACAGCTTTTAACAAAACCTTTCCACAAGTAAAGAGCAGCACAACAGTTCCAGCATGAAGCCTTGTTCAGTTTTATTCAGCCTTCATATTTTTGAGAAAAATAAACTTGTCCAAAACTGTCACAGTCTATAAGGGATTTTTTAAAGAGAATTAATGTTAAAGAATCCCTTTACTTTTGCACAATTTATTTTATTTTCTTTCTCTTTCTATTAACTGTTCATTTAATGTTTGTTAATATATCCTTTTAAATAAAGGTTTGAAAACAAAAACATTGTGGGAGAGGCAAAAAGTGAGTAAAGCCACCTTTAAAATATTTAGAACCACAAATAAACTTGATTCTTGTTTTTTTTATTTATTTTTATTTTAATTAAAATTGGCCATCACTTATTAAAATAAAATAACTTCTCAAGGCCAGGGCTTCTCAAAGTCTGGGGACTATGTAATCACAGCGCAGCAAACAAGGTCAGTAGGCTGAGCGAGTCCAAGTGAGGAGGATTGTAGATATCCCTGCACTCAGCGCTTTCAGGCTGCTGCAGGCAGCGGAGGAGGGGGAGTCCTGCTGACACTCGGTGACAACAGAGGCTTTTACTTTCAGTTGCCAAACATCAGAAAAGTCTGCAGTAACACCAGGAAAAGTAGCTAAATTTGTCTCTAGTCGCTTTTGAGAAAATAAGTCGTCAAGAGGGTTTGGAAAGTCGCCAGATTTAGCAAGAAAGCCGTTAAGTTGTACCGAACCGAACGTCCTATACTGAAACGGTTCAATACAAATACATGTACCGTTACACCCTTATTAGTTTATCGTTCCCACCCGCATGCCAAAATCAGCCCGCATCATTTTGTTTTTAATTTTTCACAAATTTAATTGACAGCAGTACAGCTGATGCAAGAACCGGCATGTCCACTAGGTAGCGAGTATGTTTTTTTCCAGATATGGCTGAAATTTACTGAGCCGGGCTCAGAACTTGTTATTTGTTGTCATTGACAACCACACCAGTCAGCTGGTCCGTCTCACTCACACACAGTATGCATGTTTACCACGCTACTAGCATGCAGCACACTGACTGTATTCAACACGGAAACAAGATTTATTTTAAAAGTAGCTGATATTTTCAGTTCCTCACTTGGTATGCAGGTGCTGTATGTATTAGTTTTCAGGTTTGAATTGACATATGTACCTGTTTCTAATAAAAAAAAATAAATAAATAAATAAAAAAAAAAATCCTCCCTCCTGCATCACTTTCCTGATGTCAAGGGTGATTTTATGGGGCCTTAGAAGAGAATGCAAGAAATCATGACTCCCCATCACCAGAAAAAGTTAAAATGAGAAGAGAAAGAAATCATGATCTGCGATGGCATAATGCAATCTGCAACCTCACCACTAGATGCCACTCAGTCTTGCATATTGTAGCTTTAAGGCAGTGTGTGTTGATACTGCAGGAACACTATTCTAGTTTTTTCTTTGTTTTTTAAATACATATCTCATGTACACAAACACAAGCACAGATGCAGCTCATGCATGTCCATGAAAACATACCCATAGGTACATGCAGCCGCCGAGAAAAGAGGGTGTAAATGCAGACTGCTGTGTGGACAATAATAGCATAAGTGTATGCTGAGAATGCAAACTGCCCCATTTTTTTTTAAAGCAGGCAAGTCGGAGCACAGAGATCATATAACAACATGTTATTAACCTCGGGCGAGACGCCACATTCTCTCTGGGCTTTTGCAGCCTTATTTGGTTTTCAGTCAGTGTCTTATTGGTGTGATTTTAAAGGGAAAATCCAAGTGCATTATGTAATTAAATGGTGATGGAGTGATTTGATTATCTTCCCTTTTCTTTTCAGAGCTCCTACCCTGTGTGGGAGGACTTCAGCGCCAAGGCGACAAAACTGCACTCACAGCTCAGGTGAGAAATAATCAGAGTACACTGTCAAGCACAGTAATTGCATTCCTGCACACTTTTATGAGGTCTTTTGTGAAGTAATGCACCAATCTGTGTGCTGATTATATTTACAGGACTACAATTCTGGTAGCTGTGGCCTTTTTAGATGCCTTTCAGAAGGTAGCGGACATGGCAACCAGCTCCAGAGGTAAGTGGGGAAGATACCCATCTAATCAGAATCTATTAAAGTGGCCATACCAAAGAAAATTAGATTTTCTCTGCTGTTATCATTCAAATATATTTGGGGCGGTACGTATCTTAAATATACTCAGAGTCCAACAGTTCCAAGTATGTTGATACATAAGAAAAGCAGAGCCCTCAAAAGACTTGTTTTAGGGTTGGCAATCCTCCTCAAGTCAGATTCAATCTATATTGCTTTCTAGTCAGATAGCGTTCAGACCTGGTTTTCAAATCCAGCTCATCCCACACACTTTTCCAAAGAAAATCCGGCTCAAAACAAATTGTTCTGCTTCTTGCATTGTGATCCTTCACCTTTTTTGTACTTGTCCTTGAGGTTCTTTATCTTGCCACGTCACTGGCTTGCCATCTTTTCGCATCCATGCGGTGCTAGTGTGGCAGCGATGTCCTCCAATACTTTCTGATTCCAATACATTCTGTCCAACTTGTTTGGCTTTTACTGGTCTCCAGATTCTTTCTTGGCCATCAACAAATATTACCAAAAATAAGCAAGACGCAATACAAAGTTTGGGCAATGCTAACTTCAGAATTTGACAGGAGTTTGTGCATGGGCGAATGCTGACCCAGAAGTACAGTAGTGTTCAGAATAATAGTAGTACAATGTGACTAAAAAGATTAATCCAGGTTTTGAGTATATTTCTTATTGCTACATGGGAAACAAGATACCAGTAGATTCAGTAGATTCAAACAAATCCATCAAGACCAAGCATTCATGATATGCACACTCTTAAGGCTGTGAAATTGGGCTATTAGTAAAAAAAAGTAGAAAAGGGGATGTTCACAATAATAGTAGCATCTGCTATTGACGCTACAAACTCAAAACTATTATGTTCAAACTGCTTTTTTCACAATCTTGTGAATCACTAAACTAGTATTTAGTTGTATAACCACTGTTTTTCATGATTTCTTCACATCTGCGAGGCATTAATTTTGTTGGTTTGGAACCATGATTTTGCTTGTTTACTAGTGTGCTTGGAGTCATTGTCTTGTTGAAACACCCATTTCAAGGGCATGTCCTCTTCAGCATAAGGCAACATGACCTCTTCAAGTATTTTGACATATCCAAACTGATCCATGATACCTGGTATGCGATATATAGGCCCAACACCATAGTAGGAGAAACATGCCCATATCATGATGCTTGCACCAGCATGCTTCACTGTCTTCACTGTGAGCTGTGGCTTGAATTCAGAGTTTGGGGGTCGTCTCACAAACTGTCTGTAGCCCTTGGAACCAAAAAGAACAATTTTACTCTCATCAGTCCACAAAATATTCCTCCGTTTCTCTTTAGGCCAATTGATGTGTTCTTTGGCAAATTGTAACCTCTTCTGCACATGTCTTTTATTTAACAGAGGGACTTTGCAGGGGATTCTTGCAAATAAATTAGCTTCACACAGGCGTCTTCTGTCACAGCACTTACAGGTAACTCCAGACTGTCTTTGATCATCCTGGAGCTGATCAATGGGTGAGCTTTTGTCATTCTGGTTATTCTTCTATCCATTTTGATGGTTGTTTCCTGTTTTCTTCCACATGTCTCTGGGTTTTTTTGTCCATTTTAAAGCATTGGAGATCATTGTAGATGAACAAACAGCCTATAATTTTTTTTTGCACCTGTGTTTACGTTTTCCCCTCTCCAATCAACTTTTTAATCAAACTACGCTGTTCTTCTGAACAATGTCTTGAACGTCCCATTTTCCTCAGGCTTTCAAAGAGAAAAGCATGTTCAACAGGTGCTGGCTTCATCCTTAAATAGGGGACACCTGATTAATTTAGAAGACGCCTGTGTGAAGCTAATTTATTTGCAAGAATCCCCCACAAAGTCCCTCTGTTAAATAAAAGACATGTGCAGAAGAGGTTACAATTTGCCAAAGAACACATCAACTGGCCTAAAGAGAAGTGGAGGAATATTTTGTGGACTGATGAGAGTAAAATTGTTATTTTTGGGTCCAAGGGCTGCAGACAGTTTGTGAGATGACCCCCAAACTCTGAATTCAAGCCACAGTTCACATTGAAGACAGTGAAGCATGGTGGTGCAAGCATCATGATATGGGCATGTTTCTCCTACTATGGTGTCGGGCCTATATATCACATACCAGGTATCATGGATCAGTTTGGATATGTCAAAATACTTGAAAAGGTCATGTTGCCTTATGCTGAAGAGGACATGCCCTTGAGATGGGTGTTTCAACGAGACAATGACCCCACGCACACTAGTAGATGAGCAAAATCTTGGTTCCAAACCAACAAAATTATTGCCTTGCAGATGTGAAGAAATCATGAAAAACTGTGGTTATACAACTAAATACTAGTTTAGTGATTCACAGGATTGCTAAAAAAGCAGTTTGAACATAATAGTTTTGAGTTTGTAGCATCAACAGCAGATGCTACTATTATTGTGAACACCCCCTTTTCTACTTTTTTTTACTAATAGCCCAATTTCATAGCCTTAAGAGTGTGCATATCATGAAAGCTTGGTCTTGTTGGATTTGTGAGAATCTACTGAATCTACTGGTACCTTGTTTCCCATGTAACAATAAGAAATATACTCAAAACCTGGATTAATCTTTTTAGTCACATAGCACTACTATTATTCTGAACACTACTGTATGACGTTATGATTCCCAAACTAGCCGGATTAAAGCCACATTTGCATTTAGACTTTGGTGAATCCAACTCCAATCCTGCTTAGTCCACCTCTGGCCTTTAGAACAATTCAGAAAAAATGCTTGTCTGGATTCAGCCTGAATCCAACTTGATCTGAAGGTCCAACCCCAATGTGAACGGGGTCTGTGTGACCTTTTGCTTGCTCTGTGACCAGACCTTTCCTGTTAAGGCGGGGGAGGAGATGGAAGCAGCAAGCTCCCATATGTTTCTTTTTTTTGGTTGTTGATTTAGTTTGGATTATTCTCACAATGCAGTTATGAGAGCACACTAAAGATGTTTTCACAGACGTACATACATGCTGCTGTTCTCACTTCACTTGCTGTTTACTGCGTGGTAGGCGGATGCGCACCTGAGGTTGCCATGTTGTCACTTCCAAAATTATTACATTCTAAACCAGTATGACTTCACATGTGATGCGTGAGACACAGTTGTGTCATTGCCAGCAGGAAAAGTAGTGAATAAAAGGTGTGAGTAATTTAGGGAGCCACTGTGGCACTGTTTTACGACGGCCTGCTTTGATGAAAATCTTGAATCAGGAGTTGCAAGTTACTGCAGGTTCTGTCAGCCTTGTGTTGTGCTGTCTGTTCGATTTTGTAATAAGGCATTAACGGATGGCCAGCCCACTGAATTGGGTCTGCTTGATGTTTCTTCCTGTTAAGTACCAGAAAATGCTGAGTTTTCCCTTGTCAGCATGGTTGCTCATAGAGTGGGTAAGGTCAAGACCAATGGTTCCCAATCCCCAATTTATATCTAACAGTTGACAAAACGTAGCCTCCTTCCCACCCCTGGGAGCTTTGATGCCCCTTTAGAGTGGCTCGGAGCCCAGCTTGGGAACAAGGGGTCTAGACTTTACTTGTTTTTAACACTTTGAGGTGACTTATGTTATGATTTGCCGCCATGTAAATAAACTGAATTGACTCGACAGTGACCTCATCTTTAGTTTGGATCAACAATCATCAGTTTGGTCCGGATCATAATTTTTGGCAGCTTTCACACTCTCAGCCCAAATGGTGCAAAAGTCTGAAACAAACAGCGTAGGTGTAAAAGCACCAAAACAATGTTTTTATTTTATGATGCATTACCTCAGTATCTATGTTGTTCTTAACTCCAGACATTAATATCTGTTTTTAGGACCCCTGGTGACCCCCATTAGATTGCTGAAAAGATAATATGGGACCATTTAAATGAACAAAAAACAGACAACACATTAACTTTACGTTTTACCTCTGCTAATGAAGTTGGAGGAAGTTATGTTTTGGCCCCTGTTTGTTTGGACCCACAGTTATTCATATATTGTTATGATTTTTTTCTTTCACTGAAGACTCATATACCGATAGGCAAGAAGTGATTTAATTTACAATGTCAAAGGTCAAAGTCAGGAAAAATCTTGGAAAATTGGAAAAAAAAAATCTTTCATATTTGAGAGTGTTATGTAGGATGGTATCCTTTATCAACTGACAACATTTGATCAGAATCTGATCCAGATTACATATTTTGTGGCCATTTAAATTTAACATGGAAAACCCCATTTAATATATATTTTACACTATATCTTAAACAAACGTGCCCCAGTCACTGCCATATTTGAAAGTGAGGTGCAGACTGGCACTCACTTTCACCTGAGAAAGTTTGATCTGTATCTGATCTTGATTGTGGATTTTGTGGACATTTGAATTTAATCTTGAAAAGGCCATTTGGTGTACATTTTGCTTTATATCTCAGCAAAAAGTGCCTCAGTCACTCTCATTTTTCTGTTATGGATTTACCTACACCACCAAAATTGGATGGAGGTTACAATTGTGTGCCTGTTTGTCTGTCTTCCAGTTATCAGTTGGAAATCAAGTGCCAAAAAGCAACGACAAATTATGCATAGCAAAGATAACCAATGTTCTGTGCAAATTATCTGAAAAAGAATTCAGAAACTGAACATTTGAAGAAAAAAAACCAAAACAAAACAAAACCTGACAACACTACAAAAACCTTCAATTCAAGTGCATGAACTACTTAATACATAGTCCTGACATTTGATCACATCTACTTTAGCTTATGAAAAGTCACTTTGACTTTGACCTTGAAAATCTTTGACCTTGAAAATTTTGTGGAATTTGAAACAAGTGTTGGCAGAGGTTTGCACTCTACATGCGCGGTGCTCTAGTTTATTACTTGTCTTCATGGAAGGTTGCACTGTGAATATGTCTGTGCGCTTCAAACAGAAGAAACTGGTTTAATTTGAGGCTTTAAAAGAGTAAACCTACATTCTAGCAGAGTATGTGTTAATATTAAATATTAAAAGGTTTTCACTGTGATGTGCTGGGTTGCAGCATCAATTCACAATGCATTTGTAGAACATTTTTATTTAGTTATCCAGCTGCACTCACTCCCATTTGATTCCATACACTTGATTTTTACATGGCCTCGTCTTGTGGGATTACAAGTAAATTCACCATATAACGAAAATATCATGCACATATATTTTCATTTTTTCCTGAATAGAATTTGCTCTGCAAATATCATAAAAAAAGAGAGCAGACTCCTGACATAACTTATCCAAGATAACCAGAGGTGAGGTGTTTGGGTGTGGTCCAGAAAAACTGACCAGCAGCAGACGGGCCGGCCAGCAGAGAAGCAATACGTTAACATCCCCCACCCCCCAAATATAAAGGGGAAAAAAAAAGTCTTGCATATGCCGACAAACATGCAATAACTCTTGACTCTCACATCAACTCCACCACACAAGTGCAGAAGCGTGCACAAATGGACAGCTTTAAGAGACAGCTGGTAGCCGGCTCCCTGACCTTTTAGGTCACATGCTAACGTGCTTTGAAGAACTTTTCATTTGCCGTGTCCTTTACTGACCATATACGTATTGCTGCAAAGAAATGCTAAAGCTCCATTTCTTCAGCTGTGTTCACACTTTGTCATCAGTTTTACTCTAATCGACTCTCCAGAAACACTCCATTTTATTGCTGCGCTGATACTTGATGCTACCTTAAATGATTCCTAATGTGTGTGCACGTGAGCCATATGAAGTGGAGGAACAGCCTGTTTCAAAAATGCAGACATATAGATGGTGGCAGGTTCCTACTTCAAAGGAACGTGTGTGTCTGCAGAGAGTGAAGGGAAGCAGGATGATAGATGGACCGGAGAGATTAGTGAACTTTGGTTTCACAGCCCGAGATGTATAAAATCCCTGGATGTGTGTCACTCATATGCCTGCTGACTCTTTGGCATTAACTTTTGGATTGAATTGGGTCACATTACAGCATGGCTTAAACCAAGACAAATGTTGTATCACAATATATCACATATTATTTTATTGTCTTGTATGAAACCGTATCTTTCCATATCACATATTATTTTATTGTCTTGTATCTAACCCTGTCATGCCACATCCATATTATTTTATAGTATTCTATAAATCCCATATCACATCTGATTTTATTGTATAGTATTGTACCGTATCATACCATATCACATCTTATTTTATTGTATAATATGAAACGGTATCATTATTTTATTGTGTTGTATCTAACCCTATCATGCCACATCCATATTATTTTATAGTATTCTATCAAATCCCATTGCATCTTAATTTATTGTATTGTATCATATTGTACCGTATCATACCATATCACATCTTATTTTATTGTATTGTACCGTATCATACCATATCACATCTTATTTTATTGTATTGTACCGTATCATACCATATCACATCTTATTTTATTGTACTGTACCTATCATACCATATCACATCTTATTTTATTGTATTGTACCGTATCATACCATATCACATCTTATTTTATTGTATTGTACCGTATCATACCATATCAAATCTTATTTTATTGTATAGTATTGTACCGGATCATATCATATCACATTTTATTGTCTTGTATGAAACAGTAGTATTCTATCAAATCCCATATTGCATCTTAATTTATTGTATTGTATCGTATTTTACCGTATCATGCCATATCACATCTTATTTTATTGTATTGTATCGTATTGTACCGTATCATACCATATCACATCTTATTTTATTGTACTGTACCTATCATACCATATCACATCTTATTTTATTGTATTGTACCGTATCATACCATATCACATCTTATTTTATTGTATTGTATCGTATTGTACCGTATCATACCATATCACATCTTATTTTATTGTACTGTACCTATCATACCATATCACATCTTATTTTATTGTACTGTACCTATCATACCATATTACATCTTATTTTATTGTATTGTACCGTATCATACCATATCACATCTTATTTTATTGTATTGTATCGTATTGTACCGTATCATACCATATCACATCTTATTTTATTGTACTGTACCTATCATACCATATCACCTTATTTTATTGTATTGTACCGTATCATACCATATCACATCTTATTTTATTGTACTGTACCTATCATACCATATCACATCTTATTTTATTGTATTGTACCGTATCATACCATATCACATCTTATTTTATTGCACTGTACCTATCATACAATATCACATCTTATTTTATTGTACTGTACCTATCAATCAATCAATCAATTTTTTTATATAGCGCCAAATCACAACAAACAGTTGCCCCAAGGCGCTTTATATTGTAAGGCAAGGCCATACAATAATTATGTAAAACCCCAACGGTCAAAATGACCCCCTGTGAGCAAGCACTTGGCTACAGTGGGAAGGAAAAACTCCCTTTTAACAGGAAGAAACCTCCAGCAGAACCAGGCTCAGGGAGGGGCAGTCTTCTGCTGGGACTGGTTGGGGCTGAGGGAGAGAACCAGGAAAAAGACATGCTGTGGAGGGGAGCAGAGATCGATCACTAATGATTAAATGCAGAGTGGTGCATACAGAGCAAAAAGAGAAAGAAACAGTGCATCATGGGAACCCCCCAGCAGTCTACGTCTATAGCAGCATAACTAAGGGATGGTTCAGGGTCACCTGATTCAGCCCTAACTATAAGCTTTAGCAAAAAGGAAAGTTTTAAGCCTAATCTTAAAAGTAGAGAGGGTGTCTGTCTCCCTGATCTGAATTGGGAGCTGGTTCCACAGGAGAGGAGCCTGAAAGCTGAAGGCTCTGCCTCCCATTCTACTCTTACAAACCCTAGGAACTACACGTAAGCCTGCAGTCTGAGAGCGAAGCGCTCTATTGGGGTGATATGGTACTATGAGGTCCCTAAGATAAGATGGGACCTGATTATTCAAAACCTTATAAGTAAGAAGAAGAATTTTAAATTCTATTCTAGAATTAACAGGAAGCCAATGAAGAGAGGCCAATATGGGTGAGATATGCTCTCTCCTTCTAGTCCCCGTCAGTACTCTAGCTGCAGCATTTTGAATTAACTGAAGGCTTTTTAGGGAACTTTTAGGACAACCTGATAATAATGAATTACAATAGCCCAGCCTAGAGGAAATAAATGCATGAATTAGTTTTTCAGCATCACTCTGAGACAAGACCTTTCTGATTTTAGAGATATTGCGTAAATGCAAAAAAGCAGTCCTACATATTTGTTTAATATGCGCTTTGAATGACATATCCTGATCAAAAATGACTCCAAGATTTCTCACAGTATTACTAGAGGTCAGGGTAATGCCATCCAGAGTAAGGATCTGGTTAGACACCATGTTTCTAAGATTTGTGGGGCCAAGTACAATAACTTCAGTTTTATCTGAGTTTAAAAGCAGGAAATTAGAGGTCATCCATGTCTTTATGTCTGTAAGACAATCCTGCAGTTTAGCTAATTGGTGTGTGTCCTCTGGCTTCATGGATAGATAAAGCTGGGTATCATCTGCGTAACAATGAAAATTTAAGCAATACCGTCTAATAATACTGCCTAAGGGAAGCATGTATAAGTGAATAAAATTGGTCCTAGCACAGAACCTTGTGGAACTCCATAATTAACTTTAGTCTGTGAAGAAGATTCCCCATTTACATGAACAAATTGTAATCTATAGACAAATATGATTCAAACCACCGCAGCGCAGTGCCTTTAATACCTATGGCATGCTCTAATCTCTGTAATAAAATTTTATGGTCAACAGTATCAAAAGCAGCACTGAGGTCTAACAGAACAAGCACAGAGATGAGTCCACTGTCCGAGGCCATAAGAAGATCATTTGTAACCTTCACTAATGCTGTTTCTGTACTATGATGAATTCTAAAACCTGACTGAAACTCTTCAAATAGACCATTCCTCTGCAGATGATCAGTTAGCTGTTTTACAACTACCCTTTCAAGAATTTTTGAGAGAAAAGGAAGGTTGGAGATTGGCCTATAATTAGCTAAGATAGCTGGGTCAAGTGATGGCTTTTTAAGTAATGGTTTAATTACTGCCACCTTAAAAGCCTGTGGTACATAGCCAACTAACAAAGATAGATTGATCATATTTAAGATCGAAGCATTAAATAATGGTAGGGCTTCCTTGAGCAGCCTGGTAGGAATGGGGTCTAATAAACATGTTGATGGTTTGGATGAAGTAACTAATGAAAATAACTCAGAACAATCGGAGAGAAAGAGTCTAACCAAATACCGGCATCACTGAAAGCAGCCAAAGATAACGATATGTCTTTGGGATGGTTATGAGTAATTTTTTCTCTAATAGTTAAAATTTTGTTAGCAAAGAAAGTCATGAAGTCATTACTAGTTAAAGTTAATGGAATACTCAGCTCAATAGAGCTCTGACTCTTTGTCAGCCTGGCTACAGTGCTGAAAAGAAACCTGGGGTTGTTCTTATTTTCTTCAATTAGTGATGAGTAGAAAGATGTCCTAGCTTTACGGAGGGCTTTTTTATAGAGCAACAGACTCTTTTTCCAGGCTAAGTGAAGATCTTCTAAATTAGTGAGACGCCATTTCCTCTCCAACTTACGGGTTATCTGCTTTAAGCTACGAGTTTGTGAGTTATACCACGGAGTCAGGCACTTCTGATTTAAAGCTCTCTTTTTTAGAGGAGCTACAGCATCCAAAGTTGTCTTCAATGAGGATGTAAAACTATTGACGAGATACTCTATCTCACTTACAGAGTTTAGGTAGCTACTCTGCACTGTGTTGGTATATGGCATTAGAGAACATAAAGAAGGAATCATATCCTTAAACCTAGTTACAGCGCTTTCTGAAAGACTTCTAGTGTAATGAAACTTATTCCCCACTGCTGGGTAGTCCATCAGAGTAAATGTAAATGTTATTAAGAAATGATCAGACAGAAGGGAGTTTTCAGGGAATACTGTTAAGTCTTCTATTTCCATACCATAAGTCAGAACAAGATCTAAGATATGATTAAAGTGGTGGGTGGACTCATTTACTTTTTGAGCAAAGCCAATAGAGTCTAATAATAGATTAAATGCAGTGTTGAGGCTGTCATTCTCAGCATCTGTGTGGATGTTAAAATCGCCCACTATAATTATCTTATCTGAGCTAAGCACTAAGTCAGACAAAAGGTCTGAAAATTCACAGAGAAACTCACAGTAACGACCAGGTGGACGATAGATAATAACAAATAAAACTGGTTTTTGGGACTTTCAATTTGGATGGACAAGACTAAGAGTCAAGCTTTCAAATGAATTAAAGCTCTGTCTGGGTTTTTGATTAATTAATAAGCTGGAATGGAAGATTGCTGCTAATCCTCCGCCCCGGCCCGTGCTACGAGCATTCTGACAGTTAGTGTGACTCGGGGGTGTTGACTCATTTAAACTAACATATTCATCCTGCTGTAACCAGGTTTCTGTAAGGCAGAATAAATCAATATGTTGATCAATTATTATTACACCACTCAGACAGCCAGCAATTCAGGGAGAACATGCGGCTAAACATGTCACTCCCGGTCTGATTGGGGAGGGGCCCAGAGAAAACTACAGAGTCCGACATTGTTTTTGCAAAGTTACACACCGATTTAATGTTAATTTTAGTGACCTCCGATTGGCGTAACCGGGTGTCATTACTGCCGACGTGAATTACAATCTTACCAAATTTACGCTTAGCCTTAGCCAGCAGTTTCAAATTTCCTTCAATGTCGCCTGCTCTGGCCCCCGGAAGACAATTGACTATGGTTGCTGGTGTCGCTAACTTCACATTTCTCAAAACAGAGTCGCCAATAACCAGAGTTTGATCCTCGGCGGGTGTGTCGTCGAGTGGGGAAAAACGGTTAGAATTGTGAACGGGTTGGCGGTGTACACGGGGCTTCTGTTTAGAACTACGCTTCCTCCTCACAGTCACCCAGTCGGCCTGCTTTCCCGGCTGCTCGGGATCTGCCAGGGGGTAACTAACGGCGGCTAAGCTACCTTGGTCCGCACCGACTACAGGGGCCTGGCTAGCTGTAGAATTTTCCACGGTGCGGAGCCGAGTCTCCAATCGCCCAGCCTGGCCTCCAAAGCTACGAATAAGCTACACTTATTACAAGTACCATTACGGCTAAAGGAGGCCGAGGAATAACTAAACATTTCACACCCAGAGCAGAAAAGTGCGGGAGAGACAGGAGAAGCCGCCATGCTAAATCGGCTAAGAGCTAGTAGCTACGCTAAGCTAGCGGATTCCTAAAAACACGCAAAGTGAATAATGTGTAAATAATTTAGAGGTGATTCAGCAGAAGGAGTGCTTTAGTTAAGGCACGTGAAGATTACACTGGGAAACAAATCGTAATCTAGATAACTAGATCAATCTAACTGCGCAGATTAAAAAGCTAACAGATACAGAAAAACACCGCTGTGCTCCGGAACAGGAAGTGATACAATACCGCAGTGAGAGACAACCACCAGTAGAGGCCATACCATATCACATCTTATTTTATTGTATTGTACCATATCATACCATATCACATCTTATTTTATTGTATTGTATCGTATTGTACCGTATCATACCATATCACATCTTATTTTATTGTACTGTACCTATCATACCATATCACATCTTATTTTATTGTATTGTACCGTATCATACCATATCACATCTTGTTTTATTGTATTGTACCGTATCATACCATATCAAATCTTATTTTATTGTATAGTATTGTACCGTATCATACCATATCACATCTTATTTTATTGTCTTGTATGAAACAGTAGTATTCTATCAAATCCCATATTGCATCTTAATTTATTGTATTGTATCGTACTGTACTGTGTCATACCATATCACATCTTATTTTATTGTATAGTATTGTACTGTATGATACCATATCGCATCTTAATTTATTGTATTGTATCGTATTGTACTGTATCATACCATATCACATCTTATTTTATTGTATTGTATCAAAGCGTATAATGGCATATTGCATATTAATTTATATTATTGTATCAAATACCATATTGCATCATCATTTATTGTATCGTATTGTACTGTATCATACCATATCACATCATATTTTATTTTATTGTATCTTACTGTATCATAAAAGAGCTTTGCACTGGGCAGATGCACCACCCTCTTTCAGGCTGAGGTGTTTGCTGATATTTAGTGTGTAGAGCTCCTGATTAGCCTTAGTTTTAGTGGTAAAAGTGTTTTTAATTAGTCAGATAGTCAGGTGTGTATAAGAGTCATTAAAGGGCCACTTTACTCATCAGCTTTGGTGTGGGAGGGGGCCCAGGCATTTAACACACTGGGAGACACTAATGATGCATGTGGACTGGTATGTGAATGTCCTTTCTATGTGGAGTTTGTATGTTCTCCCTGTGTTTTTGTGGGTTCCCTCTGGGTGCTACTGCTTTCTCCCACCTCCAAAGACATACAGAATAGATGAATCAGAAACTCTAAACGGATTGTGAATGTGCTTGTCTGTATGTGTTGGCCTTGCAATAGACTGGCAGCCTGTCCAGGATGTGCCCCGCCTCTCGCCCCGTGACAGCTGGGATAGCTTGAAATGTGTTAAATCATTTTTGAGCAGCTATAAACCAATGTCAAACTGGTTTATAGCTGAATATAAATTGGGAAAAGTATGACAAAAACTGGATAGCTTTGGATTTTCTGATCATTTTGATTGAACCAATTAATTGGGTTCTGAAACACTATGATGACTGCTGTCGTTTGATTCTTTGCTGACATTCTGTTGATTAAACATGCAAACAATTAATGATTTAAAATTTAGTTTGGTGAAAATGAAAATAAAAATCCTAAATTTGAATCCAAAGTATGATAGTACACATTAAAGGGAAGAGCTGAATGAAAATGTACTTTTCTGTGTGCTCTTAAACAGAATTCCATTTCCATCTAATTTAAATGAGCATTTATTAATTAAATATGTATTTGTTTATGAAGGGCTATATAAATAAATGGTGCTTGATAATGTGACAGAGGACATGATGATATTGATTGGCACTGTCTCATTGCATAACTTTGTTAAACAGTTAAACAGTTTTGACCTTGAGTTTGACCTTTCAAGGTCACCCAAATTCAGAAGTTATGTGACCATCAGAAATGTACTATATAACTTGACAATAGTGTTGAATAGTAATCATACTTGAATGTTTAATCACTTTTTTGGAACAGCCTTATGGAATATCCCCTATATATAAGTGTTGAGCCGACCTTTTGACCTTGGCCTGTGACCTTGACCTTTAACAGAATTTTATCAAAATCAAATCACTTTGTTCCTTGCTGACCCTTAATCATTCCTCCAAGTTTGGTCCAAACTGATGCAAACTCTTGCAAATTTTTTTTGGACACACAGACAGACACACAAAGCTGAAAACAATCTCCCATACGTGAAACTGCTGCTGGCAGGTGTAAAAATCTGCATCTGTTTTCAAGTGTTCCACCCTGCGCTTGGCCATGAACCTACTTTCAGCTTGGTATGAAAGCACTGTTCAGGAAAGAGTGACAGAGGATTCGGAGAGTTCTTGCTCACTCAGTGTTTGAAGTCTATTTGTGTCACTGTCTCTCTTCACGTCTGCCTGGACACAACATGTTTGTCTCAGGGTCTGCTCAGATTTTGAGGGGGTTATCTGACCACAGGGGACTGGTCCTGGGCCGTGCACTGTACTGCTGTAACTGCTGTCACTGCTGTCACTCAGATTCCCCTTTCACGGTAAGCGACGAGCTGCAGCTGTCGGAACAGCTGGAGGTTTCACCACCTTCTTCCTTTGACATTTTCAAGCCGTCATTCGGCTAAACTGCTACATATTCTAAAGACGGACACATTTCGTTGCCAAGCAAAGGAACATTTCCCCTGTTCACCTCTTCTTGACAGATTCATCAAGTCAGGGAGAAAGGAGGGGCAGTGTCTGGTCACATACCTGTAATAACTTAACTTGACATGTTGTCAGCCTCAGTCTCCTGCTACCTCATCTGACCTCTGCTCTCTGTCTGCATGTTAAGGCTTTAGGCTTTTCTTATTTTGAAGTTCATGCTTTAAGGAGCAGACGTTATTGCACTGAGCTGTTCTGTTTGTCTCCCTCAACTACTTGGTCCCATCTGGGTTCAATAAAGGTCCATCAGTCCACAAAGTCTTCTGCATGAATATGTTTGGAGAATTTATCCTTTAAAAGAAACGGTTTACGTTTCATGTTTCAACACCAACTTTCCTGAGGATTAGTGTGAAGCTTCTGCAGAGCTTTATTGTTACTACATAATAGTGCATGGAGATAGGAAGGGCTACATCAGTCTGACATTTGACCCCAATCACCTTGATCTTCACCAACCTTACTGACCTATGGCAGTCCTTGTCAGGGCAATCCTTGAATCTACCTCTATATATACTCAACAAAAATATAAACGCAACACTTTTGGTTTTGCTCCCATTTTGTATGAGATGAACTCAAAGATCTAAAACTTTTTCCACATACACAATATCACCATTTCCCTCAAATATTGTTCACAAACCAGTCTAAATCTGTGATAGTGAGCACTTCTCCTTTGCCGAGATAATCCATCCCACCTCACAGGTGTGCCTTAGACTGCCCACAATAAAAGGCCACTCTGAAAGGTGCAGTTTTGTTTTATTGGGGGGGATACCAGTCAGGATCTGGTGTGACCACCATTTGCCTCATGCAGTGCAACACATCTCCTTCGCATCATCCGTGAAGAGAACACCTCTCCAACGTGCCAAATGCCAGGGAATGTGAGCATTTGCCCACTCAAGTCGGTTACGACGACGAACTGGAGTCAGGTCGAGACCCCGATGAGGACAATGAGCACGCAGATGAGCTTCCCTGAGACGGTTTCTGACAGTTTGTGCAAAAATTCTTTGGTTATGCAAACCGATTGTTTCAGCAGCTGTCCGAGTGGCTGGTCTCAGACGATCTTGGAGGTGAACATGCTGGATGTGGAGGTCCTGGGCTGGTGTGGTTACACGTGGTCTGCGGTTGTGAGGCTGGTTGGATGTACTGCCAAATTCTCTGAAACGCCTTTGGAGACGGCTTATGGTAGAGAAATGAACATTCAATACACGAGCAACAGCTCTGGTTGACATTCCTATTGTCAGCATGCCAACTGCACACTCCCTCAAATCTTGCGACATCTGTGGCATTGTGCTGTATGCTAAAACTGCACCTTTCAGAGTGGCCTTTTATTGTGGGCAGTCTAAGGCACACCTGTGCACTAATCATGGTGTCTAATCAGCATCTTGATATGGCACACCTGTGAGGTGGGATGGATTATCTCAGCAAAGGAGAAGTGCTCACTATCACAGATTTAGACTGGTTTGTGAACAATATTTGAGGAAATGGTGATATTGTGTATGTGGAAAAAGTTTTAGATCTTTGAGTTCATCTCATACAAAATGGGAGCAAAACCAAAAGTGTTGCGTTTATATTTTTGTTGAGTGTATGTGCCATGTTTGGTGAAATGGGCAGTGATAAACTAAAATTTTGACTTAGACCTCGATTACCTTGTTTTTTGCTAAAACAAATGCTTTAAGGGCAATTCCACAGTTGACTTCACCCACATACAAAATTTGTTGTAATAGGACAGTAGGGGAGTAAACTCACAGAAAAACAACAGTCAAATTATCATATGATTTTTGTTTGTTTGATGGTTTTTGTTGCCTTTTTGAGGTCAATTATTGTGATGCACCTTAAAGGGTTCAGATTGTATTATATAGTAAGCATAAAGCAGCACACAACAATCTGAAGGGTATTCAAATAACTAGTGGGCATTTAGTAGTAGTTGAGCAGTATCTAGATAATCTACTCCCTCCATCGTGTGCAAATGGACGCTATCCCATGAGGCAGTTGGAACCTAGTAAGCAAAGAAGAACTTCCTGTGAAAATTCAAAGAAGATGGTGGACATGCATGAAAATGGTAATGGTGTCCAAGAGGCCGTGGCATTGTACAAATATACTGTAATTATACAGTAACTATATACATCCTTGTCATTTGATTGGTGGATTGTACGTCATGTGGCATTGAGTCCCATTGCATAGATAAATAGTCCATTGTATGATTTATGTCATTGATGTTCATTTTGGTTCCATACGTTTCATTCCATTGAACAGCTCTATTACCTTTTCATAAAAATGTGTCCATGATATGAGGAAGTTATATATAGTACGTGGACTCTGCTTAGACTATGATCTATTTAGGACTCATATAAAACAAATAATGAATGTTTGTAAGTGAAATAGAAAAAATATTTGCATGAGTTGAAAGATGAAAAGTTAGATGGAATGTTAGCCTCAATGAATGGAACATTCCATCTTTCAACTCATGAAAATATTCTTACTATTTCACTTATAAACATTCATCATTTGCATAACAGCCAGAATAAAGGACAAGTAAGATGGTTGCACTGTAGTACATCTGAATTGTGTCCCAGGTACTTGCACATTTACTTCTAGTATGTGTGAGTAGTAGTAGTAGTAGTAGCAGTAGCAACTACAATAACGGTTGGGTAATAGTTTCCTATCCGACGTTAGTATGTACTGAGTATTTGGATGAAGAAAGAGACGCAGCCTCTTGGAATGAAGAGTGGGCGTGGCTAGCACCAGTTGCTTGCTGAGAAAGAAAAAACTGAGAACGTGTTTTTTTTTTTTTACAAGTTTTACTCAGTGGTAGACACAGCTAACCAAAAAGGTAGCTTCAATAACCATTAATCCAATAACTGAAAAGTTATCTTTTATGACGCTAAACAAATAAACTGCTAAAAACTTTATCTTTATTACAGATAACCAATAACCGATACGTTTTAGTATTGATTCGGACGCGGCCACATCAGATTACACTAACAGCTTCTGATAAGCCAGTTTTACTTTAAGCGCCGCAGCGGCTGCTGGGTAAGTTCAAAGATTACGAACACAAAAAGAATGCACAAAAATGAATGAATAAAAAAAAAAAAACCAAAACACTGTCATCATCATTCAAAAGCAGTAAATCGCAGTAAATCACAGTATTAAAAGTCACAGCTTATCTCGGTATTAGATACACCATCATTTATGAACTAAAAGCTGCTGCTTTTTTCACACGCTTTGAACCCTACGGCTTAACCAACCGGAATACGTCCATTAATGCATTGATTGGCAGAGTAAAATACACGTAGTAAATATAAATTCTTACCTGTTAGTTTCAGTGGGATTCATTAAATTCTGAAAAAAATATTCCACATAAAGCGTCCTGATTATCCAAACGATGTGTAAACGGTGAAGAAAAGTCCCTCACAGCTGCACCGTGAGATCTCCATTCTCCCACCGAGCCTTGGCGATTAAATTATCACGTGCCACAAACAAATAAAATAAAATAATGTTAAAATTAGTCCATTTGTTTGTGTCGAGTGGATGGTAACAGTGTAATGTCCAAAGTGAACCTGAACTACACTACCCACAATGCTCCCTGCGTCATCAGCAAGCGACAGCCAGTCTGCCACAAACTACTGATCTACACATGGCACAGATTAAAATGTTTGATTTTAGGGTTTACAAACGTTTTTGACTGTTAAACTTTGGTCACTTTACCAGGAAAAAAAAATCTTAACGGACTGAAGGTTATCAGAAATAAATTTATCGGAAGATAACTGATACGATGATGGTTTTAAAACTTATCTGAAAAGCTAATCCACTAACAGAAACATGATTTTAGATAGTTATCGGATTAGCTGAACAGTGCCAACCACTGGCTTTGAGGCTGTAAACATTAATATTTGGTTTTATGAAACAATCAGTTATTCATATTAGTTAGTAAATGTTTCCACTATAATATGAAAGTTGTAAAAGGATCAGCTTTGTACAGTTATCCGAAAGAGCAGCGGCCTCTGTGATTGGTGAATTCTTGTTGCTATGCAGGATGACTTTCTCTGAGAGGGCTGACTGATGTTTTCAGTTTGTAGAAAGGTCAGAGGACAGGTAGTCCACAGCTGATGGAGCACTGAGATATATCTTGTCTATTTTGGATAGTGAGGTGAGTAGTGGCAGTGGGTTGGGATGACTTTGGTGGGGGGGGGGGGGGGGGGGGGGTGCCGTGGGATTTCTGTAGCTCTTGGTATCCAGGCTATGCTATGTAGAGGTGTTTAGCTAATCCTCTTACGTGACCCTGTAACACCCAGAGACAGACTTCCATATCTTCCCTTCTCACTGAGCTTTAAAGACACACTGTGGGATCAGCGGCCACACTGGGGTGCTTTACAAGTTTATCTCCAAAACGGAGTCAAACCGTTAGACTTGTACTCTCTCTTTCCATCTTATACCAGCACAGTACTGGTCCTTTCTCGTAGGGTACACTGTCACTGAAGGCGTGGAGGTGTGTGTGCTAGTGGATCACTGTGTCAGAGAAGTAATAATCTCCTCAGGTGCTTCTCTGAGTTGGCAGATGGGATGGATGTCCCTATGCACCATCTGGACACGGTGCATCCGTGGCCCATTGGGAGCGAGATCCACAGATTACTGTTCTCCGTGATATCACAGCAGCACAGCTATTTTTTTTTACGTCAAATAATGATGTGCCAATATGACAACCACTGACATCCAACATCCACAGTATTGGTTGGCCTGCTAGGAGCTTATACTCTACTCTAAGAACAGAAGAACAGGGATGTTGTTAGATTTGCATGTTGTGTTCATGTGCTTATGGATTTTGAAGTTTTGGCAACATAGTTCATGCTTCAGCACATATGGCTTACAAGTGGAGTGTGAGATTGAGAAGAAAGAAAAAGAGTGGTGATTGAAGTGGACTTGGTGAAAAGAATAGGAGGTATGGTATCAAGGAGTGAAATGTGGATGGACAGATAGTGATAAATTTTCCATCAAAGATGGAAATGGGCAATTTCATGATAATGTCACGTCAGTTTCCGCTTTCAATCTAGACTTCCCAGAATATTCTGAATTATCTATTATTTCTTCATCCTAATGAGCATATGAAGTCTCTGGAACAGCTGGGACACAGCAGGACCGCTGAAAGTCGTAATGGGCATGACAGTCCCTTAAAATTGCCCAAATGGCTCCTGGGAATACTTTCAGAAGAAGGGAGAACACGGGATGACATATATGGTGAAAATATACAAGACGCCGCATTGTGAGTGTAATTGCACATTTGCTTGCCTTTGTAATACGCGCATTACTGGAACATTCCAACAGGAGGCACATCCTGGTAGTCAAAGCATATAGAACTTCTATTTCCACATCAAGAGCTACAATTTTATTCACCTTTTGCCTGCTGTTCTGAGAAGCATATTTGTCATGGTGCAACATCAGTGACACATCATATAGATGTGTTGTAATTGCATATGTAATCAAATAACCTTTCTTCAAAACTTTACGCCATTTTGTTGCTGCTTATTATCCACATACTGCTCCAGTCCTTCATGTGTAAATCATCTTGCAGATACATGATGTTAATTTCTCAGGATGTCCACAAGGAATGCATCAGACAGCTGCAGACTATGCGAGGTGGCAGTTGTGTATGTAGTTAAAAGCAAGTATATTTCAACCTTAAGAGGGAGCTGCACACAGATGGACTGCGGCCTGAATAGGAGATGCCACCTTAAATAAACTGGAGACTGTAAGGTGGTTGCTGGGGTGGAATATAGCTAGACAGCACCAGGTTGTGGTTTGTACGTCTTTGAAGTTAAAGAAGAGGAAAATATTTATTTTTATTTATTTCATTTATATAGCGCCAAATCACAACAAAGTTGCCTCAAGGCACTTCACACAAGTAAGGTCTAACCTTACCAACCCCCAGAGCAAACACACAGGTGACAATGGTAAAGAAAAACTCCCTCTGATGATTTGAGGAAGAAACCTCAAGCAGACCAGATTCAAAGGGGTGACCCTCTGCTTGGGCCATGCTACAGACACAATTAACAATACAAATATACAGGAAATTTTGGGAGTCCATGCTGGTGTACAGGGCGGGATGCTTGCAGAAGAAGACACCACTCCCATCTCTGGATGGAGCCACACCTCAAACAGAGAAGAACAAACAAAATCAAGCATCAGTATTTGTCAGCATTAAGCAACAAGAAAAACAGAAGAAATAATATTAAGGTGATCGCCGGCCACTAGCCATAAGCTTCACTAAAAGACCCAGACTTTAGATAAAGTTGAGGCTGCGGCACACTCTGTTTACTAATAAAATTAATTTTAAAGGGTAAAAAACATAGTGACTATGCCAGTATGCTAACCATACGAAAGAGAAAATAAGTGCATTTAAAGATTAGCTACGTGTACATGGACAGTAATATTCTGATTTTAATCTGATTCAGACCATATTCTGATCAGGACACTACCATGTAAACAGCATTTTTGATTACCTTAAGCACACTACGGTTATAATCAGAGGATCAAGACACGTGGAATATTTCAATCTTATTCTGATTATTGAGGTGTATTGTGGACATGTGAACTTAATTAAACTTTGACCTCATTTTGGAGTTTTACCAGTATTTTGTAGCATATAAGACATAGGGGACCGAATGCAGCTGTGAGTCAGTAATTAATATATGCTCTGTAACATGTAAACAGGAATATGAATGGAATACAGTATTATTTAAACAACTCGTATTCTAAATGTGGTCTTATTCAGAATCAGTTCAATAATCAGGTTATTGTTGTTGAACATAGTAAGAGCTGACCTAAGGATCAGATGGTAGATGATGGAGGAAGACTGTCAGGAGAGATTCGGGAAGGGACACAGGCGCTTAGTTTTAGTAAATAGATGCTGAACAACTACTGCAGAGGTGGCGGAGATAGCCAGGAAGGTGCTGGGTGTGACATCTGGAGAGAGAGCCAGACAAAGGGAATTGGTGGTGGAATGAGGAACTACAGGAAAGTATCATGAGAAAGTGGTTGGTAAAAAAAAAAAAAAGAGAAATGAAGAAAGTGCATGTGGCAAAAGGTAAGGAAAAGTCATGTAGGGAGTGGCATGTATGTACTGAACACAGAGGAAGGACAAAAGGACTGTACCAATTGGCCAGACAGAGAGAATGTGCTAGAAAGACACATTCTCACAGCAAGGTAGGGTGATAAAGGAATTGTGCTAACAAGTGAAGATAGTATTTTGAGAAGGTGGAAGGAGTACTTTGAGGAAATGCTGAATGATAAATATGAAAGTTTAATGAAGCAGGGAGGGTGAATCAAGAAGATTGACAAATTACTAATACAAAGAGAATGAAGTGAAAAGGGTGGTTGGCCCAGATGACATACCATTTCTCCTAAAAATCTTCATGGTTCAAAGGAGATGCAGTTTTTAATCAGGCTGCTTTCAGAAGAACAAAGAAAATGGGTCTTTATGTGTTCTCTGTATTTAACCCACCCTGATTACAGTGAGACACAATCTACTAATCTACTCAAACTACTAGGAGCAGTGGGAAGCCACAGTCTGGTTAGGACTGGAGCAATATATTTTCATGCCACAAAAGAACTACAGATGCAGTGTTTGCTCTGAAAATGATGGAGAAGAATAGAGAAAGCCAAAAGGAGTGCGTGTTTGAGGGCTTAGAAAAAGCTTGTAACAGGATGCCAAGAGAAGAGTTGTGGTATTATATGAGGAAATCTGGAGTGGCAGAACAGTATGTGAGGGTGGTGCAGGATACAGTATCTACTAGGACAGCCTGACAGCAGTGAGATGAGCAGTAGCAGTGACTGATGGGTTAAAAATGCAGGTGGGCTTGCATTGAAGATCAGCTCTGAGACCTTTCCTGTTTGCAGTGGTGATGGACAAGTTGAAAGAACACATAAGACAGGAGTGTCCATGGGCTTTGATGATTGTAGATGACATTGTGATGTGTTTTGAGAGTAGGGAGCAGGTTGATGTATGCATTGGAGAGATGGAGAATGAAACAGGTCAGCAATTTTCATGGGTATTTATATATTCTTTATGTTCTGTTTAGGTTATATTATAATATAAACTAAACAGAACATAAAGAATCAGTTAACCCTCTGGGGCAGACACCGTCGTATATGACGGCTAAGCTTTTTAATGATATGAGATACAAACTTGATCTTTTTTTTTGCTGAAAAGTTAACTCTGCGGACTTTCAATCCAGCCATCGGCCATCTTTGTACTCCTCATAGAAGCTGTGTGATGACGTGTGCAGTGTGAGTGTCCAATCGGAATTGGTTCACCATCACATGGTTTTCCAAATTCCAATCGTAGGGCAGATTTACCTCACGTGAAAAGCCAAAGATCATTTTCAGGAGTGATATGTTTCTAGTTAGCCCATTTGAATAGCCCCCTGCGTGCTCCAATGAGTACATACTATTCCAATGCTCCCTGCACCATTACGCACAGTGAAAGTGAAAGCAGACGGAGAGCCTCTAGTTTGCATGTGAATGTTACTGAATAACTCTGTTGCTTTCTCTGCGTAAAGCACTTGTTTACCATATTAATGGAGCGAGGGGGAGGGGCTGCTCCTCAGGCTGTAAGGAGCCAAAGTGGGCCAAAGTGTGAATGAAAGCTGCTTTAGGAGCAGCACATAACACTCCAAAACACAGTAGAAATTGAAGTTTGTGTTGTAACCTTTGTGCAATAGCAGACAGAAATTGCTTTGAGATGAGACAAACAAAATGCATAGACCATTTTGTATATATTATTCAAAATGTGCATTTGTGTTTATTGTTTGAAACTTTTGTTGTACAGTCTTTACACAAGACCCTCAGATTACCTTTATAACGTGTCAAAACAGTTGTTATAATAGTTTGCTGTGTGTTTTGAATAAATGGTGTGGAAATTATTTTTCGGATGCAGGGAGAGGCTGTTAACAGCAATAATAAACATTTATGCCAGGCGAGTGAACTGTCCAAAAAATGCCCCCGGACCCCAGAGGGTTAAACACCTTTATTTGAAGTAATGTTGACATACTGCAGAATGGATTTGGTTTTATGTTTTGGGTATAATTTGGTGGAAGAACAAAGACTGCAGTCACACTAGAAATATGCCTGGTTCTCACACATCCAGGTCAAAGGCCAAATCTGCCCTTTAATATTGGGGAAATGAACTTTTGGCTCATTATCTGCATCTCCACCCACAGCTAAAAAGCCATGCACTGTTCTGCAGTTCTGTGCCTTTAAGAGTGAGAAAAATGTTTATATTTAACCACACAAATGGCTGGAAAAACAACCAACAAACTGGACATTATGTGCTCCAACCTCAAAGTCCGATAGATGTTTTCCAGCTAAGGCTTCATGTAAAAGCTGAAGGGTGTAGGGTCTGCAACAACAATGTGAGTTACAGAGGAAAAGGAGAATAATAAGTGGAGAAAAAAGGGATTATTTTTGGGCTCTGCCTAATGAATACCAAAGTATGAAAAACATGAAAGTTGAGGGGAACACAGTGTTCAGTTATATCCTGAACATGAACTCAGTGCTGAAGACAAGTCGAAAGAAAACACTCAGAGAGACTTTAGAGCAGTATAACGCAGCTGACGGTTGGCTGAATATAGTCCCATAAAGACTTAAAATCCCTCGTTCACTTTACTGTTACTCAGACTTTATTGAGTTAAACTGAGTTCATCTGTCTGCTGCTGTATTTGGTTTTTGGAAACATCTGGGTGCCACCTCTCAGCCATAAAAATCCCAATAGAGGATGAAGAAAAGCCTGTTTTCCCTTTTATGGCGTTGTACAGTTTTCTCTTTCCTACTTTTGTGCATTTTTCAGGCTCCCCCTTTTTCACTGTGCTTATTTTTAGCTGTGCTCATGTCCCAAACAGGAAACTCCCTCCTGCTGTGGTCCAGTCTCATCTTAACGCTGTCCAGAACATGTTTCCACCGAGCTGAGGTCTCTGTGTCTGTGAGAGCAGACATGCTGCTGCTGTGTGAACCGTCTGTCTGCACGACAATCGGATGTGTGTGTGTGTGTGTGTATTACATGAAGATGACTGTTTCCTCTGTCTTTCATTAGTATTGTTCCCAGTATGAAAAGACGCTTCACATGTGAGGAAATGACGCACAAGTTTTGAACGTTTGACTCGTAACACACAGCGCGTTCACATGAAGCTGTCCATCTGCACACGCTCAAGTCCGTTCTTTGAGAAGGTTTGACAACACCACGCGTTGCTTTTTGTTTTGCTTTTTTTTTTTTTTTTTTAGCTTTTCTGATTCCTTTGATAAGTATATTTTACAAAAGTTAAGGCTTAAAGTCTTTGGTTAAGTACTAAGACTGGTTTAGGGTTAGGGTCGGGTTAGGATTAAGACTGGTTAGGGTTAAGTTGTTTTAGGATTAAGACTGGTTTTAGGGTTAGGATTAAGAATGGTTTAGGGTTAAAGTTGGGTTAGGATTAAGACGGGTTTAGGGTTAGGGTCAGGTTAGGATTAAGACTGGTTTAGGGTTTAAATTGGGTTATGATTATGACTGGTTTAGGGTTAGGGTTGAGTTAAGCGTAAGACTGGTTTAGGGTTAAAGTTGGGTTAGGATTAAGACTGGTTTAGGGTTAGGGTCGGGTTAGGATTAAGACTGGGTTAGGGTTAAAGTTGTTTTACGATTAAGACTGGTTTAGGGTTAGGATTAAGACTGGTTTAGGGTTAAAGTTGGGTTAGGATTAAGACAGGTTTAGGGTTAGGGTCAGGTTAGGATTAAGACTGGTTTAGGGTTTAATTTGGGTTATGATTAAGACTGGTTTAGGGTTAGGGTCGGGTTAGGATTAAGACTGGTTTAGGGTTTAATTTGGGTTATGATTAAGACTGGTTTAGGGTTAGGGTTAAGTTAGGATTAAGACTAGTTTAGGGTTAAAGTTGGGTTAGGATTAAGACTGGTTTAGGGTTAGGGTCAGGTTAGTTTATAGTTAGGGTTGGATCAGGTGACCCTGAACCATCCCTTAGTTATGCTGCTATAGACTTAGACTGCTGGGGGGTTTCCCATGATGCACCCAGTGTTTCTTTTTATTCACCTCTTTTTGCTCTGTATGCACCACTCTGCTTTTAATCATTAGTGACTGATCTCTGCTCTCTTCCACAGCATGACTTTTTCCTGATTCTCTCCCCTCAGCCCCAACCAGTCCCAGCAGAAGACTGCCCCTCCCTGAGCCTGGTTCTGCTGGAGGTTTCTTCCTGTTAATAGGGAGTTTTCCTTACCACTGTCACCAAGGGCTTGCTCATAGGGGATCGTTTTGACTGTTGGGGTTTTTCTGTAATTATTGTATGGCTTTTGCCTTACAATATAAAGTGCCTTGGGGCGACTGTTTGTTGTGATTTGGCGCTATATAAATAAAATTAATCTGATTTGATTTGATTTAGGATTAAGACTGGTTTAGGGTTAGGGTTGGGTTATAATAAGATTAGGTCAAGGATCAAGGTTAAAGGGTTAGGGTTAGTGTAATGGTTGGGTTAGGATTAATTCATAATTCATTTATTAGTGTGATTTTAAAAAAGTGTACAGCAGTACATAAAAAGTGTACATCATGCAAAAATACAAGTATAAGAATTTTCCAAAGATAAAACTGATAGAAATATGAACATCATCAAAATACTAAAAGTCATTATAAAAAATTGCTCTGTATACACACACACACACACACACACACACACACACACACACACACACACACACACACACACATACATACAAAAAAAAAAAAAAAAGCAAAACTGTAAAACCAGAAATTTTAAAATTGTCATAATAGGGCAGTGCAGTCTCATTTGAACCTTTGTGCGATATTGCGGGATTTGACCACTTCTGGGGACAGCCTGCCATTATGCAATATAAACACAGCATCACTTCACACGGAAAAATGGTGTACTGTTTTGTTTTCGGCTACAGTCACCAAAGCAGTTGTGAAAAGTGCAGGTTTTTAACGGTTCCCAATGGAGAAGGTAATTAAAGGCAAATGGGAGAGGTTGTGCCAGTAAGTGTTAGCCTAATCAGAGCAGCTGCGATCTCTTGCCTGCACAACCGCCTCGACATGTTTGAGCTCCGGGTCATAAACAAACCGCAACACATGTCTGTTTTCCACCACATCGTCACCCTGTCTTTGCATTTTCTCTTTGTTTGCTGTGTAATTTGCCCAAAAACTGAGAGACTCAGATGAGCGAGTCACATCCCTTGGCAAATTTTTCCATAACTGTATTGATCTCTTTGAAAAGCTAAACTTCCTGATATTAAGTTTACTTCTTCCAAATTCAAGAGTAAAATCATGACTTCTTAGGGCCTCGTACCTTCTACCCTCATACCTTAATGATTTTAAACATCTTAATTAGGTCACCTGTAATTCTTCTGTCATCCAACGTAGTCATCCTTCAGTCTGTTGCAGCTCAGGTACAATTTTAGTTGCCCTCTGCATCTTTTCCAGTACATTCTTGTGTTTTTCCTTAAAGGGAGCCCAGGCCTGCACACTTTACTCTGAATGTAGTCTAACAGCTTTTGTACAAAAAGGGTTCAGATTAGGCTTGAGGTGGGTTAGAGTTATGGGATAAAGGGTTAGGACTGAATTAGGATTAGGGGTTCAAAGCCTATCTTTAGGGGTTAGTGTTGGGATTAGGGTATTAAAGTCTGAGTTAGGGGTTAAAGGGTTAGGGTTTGGATTACATAAGGGTTATGTCTTTGACTTGATTTTCACCAATCATTAAGAAATACAAACAGTATGTAATTGAATGGTAGAAGTAGACAGTTCTTAAAAACCGAGGGACTGTGCAAGACGAGTGAGGGAAGCCACCAAGACAATAAGACCACTTGGAAACTTTTATAGGCTTGTGTGGCTGTGGTTGGAGAAATTGTGCATTGTAGAACTTTTGTCTGTTGCAGAATCACATATACCAACATGTGATCTGTTGTCAGTCCACATTTGTACACTTGGTTGTGCACTGTCATTGTTGACCAGGTCATCAGAAGGAGAATTCGTTGGCAGTTGAGTTACAATACAGTTGAGGTCAGTCATTTGGGTGAACGTCAAGGTCAAAGGGGTCAAATGTCAGATTGCTGTAGTCATTACTGTCTTCATACCCACAGGTAATATTACTTAGTTTATTTAAATCACGTGCTGCTGGACTGAAGCAGCCTAAAATGTTATGATGCCTACTGTTTATTACTCTTGTTTTTTGTCATCTGAAAAATGATCTGAACATCACAGCTGCTTAAATGACAGGGGTTACCTGAGGTCGGTTTGCCACAGACCTCATAAAAAAAAAGACCATTTATGTTGTAGTTAAAAAAAAAAGCATCTTGATCCTTGGAGAAGATTATAAGAACACACTATTAAAAAAAGTAGAGAATATTTCCCATCTTTAAGTAATCACATGTGACAGATTAACTCAGGCTGAGGCTCCACGTTGGTGCTGGCAGCTTTCGTTGCACCTGCGGCACCCGGCTAACACTTCCTCTGTTCTCTCTCTGTCTGAACTGAGGCAGCGCGCCTCGACGGTGTGTAGCTTCTTTCATCCTGTCCTCCGTTTAATCCATCAGTGGACTCCGCTGTGTCCTTGCCAATTCACATTCTGCAGCACTTAAGAGGGGGGAGACAGGGTAAAGGCAGGAGGCTTAACTGTCTTTGCCATCCGCAGTCAGCGCCGTGGCCAAGGTGCCAGGGTGAGGAATAGCTGTTGTCTCGTGAGTGATGGAATTTCCTCCTCTAAGCAGCAGCTGTACTGTCTGCAATCTTAGCAAAAAGGAGACTTGGGTTTCCTGGAACTGTGCGGATGTTCTGTACCTTCTGGCTCTGCGGCTCACATAAACATGCTTTATTGACACAGGAAGCAGAGAGTAGGAGGAGGACCCTCTGGACTCAGTGCAACATAGGACAGAAATCAGCTTGAAAACTAGTTGCAAATACACACAAGTGTTCCGGCGGGAGCAGGATTCCAGCTCGGTAGTCTCAGAGCAAATGAAACCCGAGCAGCAGGGTTGAGATGTGAAAAGAGAGAGATGGTTAAGCTGAAGGGATCAAGGACTGAGGTCTGTGGTAGTTTTAGCTCCTGGCAGGAGAGCTCCTATGAAGTAGACGTAGTAGAAGGTAATCACAACCAGAGCTGTGGATGGAACGCTGAGCCCACATGGTGCCGGTGCTGAGCCGTGGAAATCAACGTTCCCACCAGAACTCCACCACGGGGCTCCACCTTAACGACCTTTTCCTTAAACACAACAGATCTGGCATTTTCCATTTATGTTCAACACATGTATTAAAACAGGCACCGTCAGCCACACAGACGATGCCGAGCTGTTGCGTTATTGTGTAACACTCAGCAGTTCACTCTGAGCGCTGACGTGTGTCACTAAGTTGCGTAAGTGCTTCGCTTTGGCCTGATGTGTTTTCTTCATGGATGCGTGTGGGTGTTGGCTGTGAGGTCAGCCCTGCTCTCCCTGCACGCCCAGGGGGCCAGCTCTGTGAAATAATGACTTTCCCAGGTCCTGGTCATTTCCAGGTTCATGAACATCAGCCAGATACGCTCAGAACGTTATGATATTTAAAACGAAAAAACAACTGACAAATGGATCCAGCAATGAATCAAATGATAGATCGATAAATAGAGAAGTATTTTCTGGGGTATAAGTTGCAGCTTTTAAAATCATATGCGAGGTCTTGCGATTTATACTGAGGCATGACTTATAGACTGAAAAATCATACATTCATTACTACCACTAATAATATTAGGGACTATTTACAGTGGTGTTCAGAATAATAGTAGTGCTATGTGACTAAAAAGATTAATCCAGGTTTTGAGTATATTTCTTATTGTTACATGGGAAACAAGGTACCAGTAGATTCGGTAGATTCTCACAAATCCATCAAGACCAATCATTCATGATATGTACACTCTTAAGGCTATGAAATTGGGCTATTAGTAAAAAAAAGTAGAAAAGGGGGTGTTCACAATAATAGTAGCATCTGCTGTTGACGCTACAAACTCAAAACTATTATGTTCAAACTGCTTTTTTAGCAATCCTGTGAATCACTAAACTAGTATTTAGTTGTATAACCACAGTTTTTCATGATTTCTTCACATCTGCGAGGCATTAATTTGTTGGTTTGGAACCAAGATTTTGCTCGTTTACTAGTGTGCTTGGGGTCATTGTCTTGTTGAAACACCCATTTCAAGGGCATGTCCTCTTCAGCATAAGGCAACATGACCTCTTCAAGTATTTTGACATATCCAAACTGATCCATGATGCGATCCTGGTATGCGATATACGAGGTCTGTCAGTAAAGTATAGGTCGTTTTTATTTTTTTCAAAAACTATATGGATTCCATTCATATGTTTTTACGTCAGACATGCTTGAACCCTCGTGCGCATGCGTGAGTTTTTCGACGCCTGTCGGTGACGTCATTCGCCTGTGAGCACTCCTGGTGGGAGGAGTCGTCCAGCCCCTCGTCGGAATTCCTTTGTCTGAGAAGTTGCTGAGAGACTGGCGCTTTGTTTGATCAAAATTTTTTCTAAACCTGTGAGGCACATCGAAGTGGACACGGTTCGAAAAATTAAGCTGGTTTTTGGTGAAAATTTTAACGGCTGATGAGAGATTTTGAGGTGATTCTGTCGCTTTAAGGACTTCCCACGGAGCGGGACGTCGCGCAGCACTCCCAGGCGCCATCGTCAGCCTGTTTCAAGCTGAAAACCTCCACATTTCAGGCTCTATTGATCCAGGACATCGTGAGAGAACAGAGAAGTTTCAGAAGAAGTCGGTTTCAGCATTTTATCCGGATATTCCACTGTTAAAGGAGATTTTTTTAATGAAAGATGTGCGGACGGATTGCAGCATCGGCTCGCAGCCACCGCGACGTTCCGCCACAGGAAAAACACCTCTGTTGGAAGCCTTAAGGACAAGTTGGAACATGCCCAGCTGTTAAACAATTTCTCAGATACTTACTCCACTGAAAGCCATCAAAAGCCGCCTGGATTTTACAAATTATCAACACGGAGGTGTTTTTCCTGTATTTATTGACAGCCCTTGTATAGGCCCGACACCATAGTAGGAGAAACATGCCCATATCATGATGCTTGCACCACCATGCTTCACTGTCTTCACTGTGAACTGTGTCTTGAATTCAGAGTTTGGGGGTCCTCTCACAAACTGTCTGCGGCCCTTGGACCCAAAAAGAACAATTTTACTCTCATCAGTCCACAAAATATTCCTCCGTTTCTCTTTAGGCCAGTTGATGTGTTCTTTGGCAAATTGTAACCTCTTCTGCACGTCTTATTTAACAGAGGGACTTTGCAGGGGATTCTTGCAAATAAATGAGCTTTACACAGGTGTCTTCTAACTGTCACAGCACTTACAGGTAACTCCAGACTGTCTTTGATCATGCTGGAGCTGATCAGTGGGTGAGCCTTTGCCGTTCTGGTTATTCTTCTATCCATTTTGATGGTTGTTTTCCGTTTTCTTCCACGCGTCTCTGGTTTTTTTTGTCCATTTTAAAGCATTGGAGATCATTTTAGATGAACAGCCTATTATTTTTTGCACCTGCGTATAAGTTTTCCCCTCTCCAATCAACTTTTTAATCAAACTATGCTGTTCTTCTGAACAATGTCTTGAACGTCCCATTTTCCTCAGGCTTTCAAAGAGAAAAGCATGTTCAACAGGTGCTGGTTTCATAGCCTTAAGCGTGTGCATATCATGAATGCTTGGTCTTGTTGGATTTGTGAGAATCTACTGAATCTACTGGTACCTTGTTTCCCATGTAACAATAAGAAATATACTCAAAACCTGGATTAATCTTTTTAGTCACATAGCACTACTATTATTCTGAACACTACTGTATATAGCTCTTTCCCAGGAATTAAAGCTCTAAACTAAATAAACTCCAGTAACTGTGGAACTGAGTCACGCTGCCCATGTCCATCCGCTTTTAGGCCAGAGGCCAGCAGGGATCTTGGACTTGTCCAGGAAGCCTCTGGTTCTTCACAGGATGTATCTGTCAGCTGATCCCCCTCTGAGAGGGGAAGGAGTGAAGGCGCGGCCTGCTGATGGTGACATGAAGGTCTGTTACAGAGATAAAAGCACGAGCATCGCTCCTCCCTCCTTCCGTTCTGCACGCTTCACCCGCCCTAAGATGATTCACTGTTGTCCATGTGCATGTGATGTGTTTAAGGGGTAAAAGGTGAAATGGAGACCTGTGTGCACGTGCCCTCTGTGTGTGTGCGTGTGCGCCTCACTCTCTCCATGCGTCCGTCTGTGAATCTCATTGGTGTTTGAACGACTTCCATTCCAGGCTGACTTTCTCAAACAAACCCTTCTTTTACTATTAATAGTGAGAGTTCATTGTGTTCCACATGTTCAGTCAGCGACATCCTGCTGATTCTTAACTGCACAGCTGGATGACCTTTCACCTGTAACGCCCTTCCAGTCCCTTTGCAGCACCCCTATTTCCCACGGCACACTTACTTCTACTTACACACAATTTTCTGTACATTTGGCCAGTAAAACTGTCCTGACTAGACAGAGTCCAGATCCGTCTTTGAACCGGTGCAGCAGTCAGTGACATAAACAGCCTGCAGCGTGCAGGAGACTGAAACGGCTTTAGTCTCACTCTGTGATGTGGTAGTGACTGAAGTAACCTAATTACACCAGCATGCAGCAGAGATGTTTTCAGTCCTGTGTGTCTGACCATGCATCTGTGTGTGAGCAAAATATCTCAAAGAGGCTTGATCCAATTTACACCAAAACTGGTGGAATGTTCGAGTGTCAACAAAGGAAAAAGTGATTTGATTTGGAGAAAAATTCAATTAAAAGTCGAGGTCACAGGCCAGGGTCATAATTTGGGCCAAGTGCTGAAATATTGGGAGCTATTTAGACTGGTTATTTCAAGTAAAAGATTCACCTGTGGTTACTATTCACCACAATTATCACGTTTATATTGATCTTTGATCTTGGCTGATATTTGAAACTCATTTAGAATGGCTGTTTAAAGGAATTTGTTAAAGAAACACCAGTAGTCACTCTTAAATGCTAATACCAAAAACTCCAATAAAATTAAAGTTTTTAGTTTTTTGTTTTTTTTTTGCTGCCACCAAAGTGTATCTGATCTGGATCAGCATGTTGATTGGCACAGGTCTTATGCCACATGTCCCTCCTGAGACAACATCAGATTTACAAGAATGGGGTATCAGTGGCCTCGAACGTGGAATCTTGTTGTTGTTATGAAGGAACTGTATCACTAGTAAACACTAATATGAAGTCATATGTTGATTTTTTTTCACAATGACCTTTGACCTTGGTGACATTGAAAGGTCATACTCAAGGTCATAACTATCTCACTCATACAGTTTGGAGCCACATTGTGTCAAACATGGACAAAGGGTTGTGTGTTAGTCAGCGATAATGTGGTTCAGTTTTGGACAGAAATGATCAAATGTCACAAAGAATCACTGCTACAGTCACTTCTAGGTCTTTTATTTGCTACCTGGAGCTCAGATCATCACTGCCACATTTATTACACTGTCTGATTTCAGACCCTGTGTGTTTCTGTGAAATTTAGAGCCAGTTTCTGTCCTCTTGCTGTCCACCCTGCAGAAATGGTGTTTAGGAAACAGTGAGAACAGGAAAGGCAGAGCAGCTGGGGAAGAATAGTGGGATATCCCCTTTCAGGGTTCCCTCCTTTTTCCTCCAGGATAGAAAGGGTGAGAATTTTTTAATGTGTTATAGCTAGCAAAATTCACCACCTGTCTGCGTGCATGTGCTGCAGATGTATTGGAGCTGCAAACGTGCACTAACAGATCTCATGTGTGTGTGTGTGTGTGTGTACATATATATATAGTGCATCTGGAAAGTATTCACAGCACTTTACTTTGTCCACATTTTGTTATTATATAGCCTTATTCAAAAATGGATGAAAAATTCTGCACACAATACCCCATAATGACAATGTGAAAAAAGTTTTTTTTTTTTTTAGATTTTTGCAAATAATAATAATAATAATAATAATAAAAAACCCCTAAGAAATCACACGTACTTAAGTATTTACAGCCTTTGCCATGAAGCTCAAAACGGAGCTCAGGTGCATCCTGTTTCCATTGATCATCTTTCTACAGCTTAATTGGACTCCAGCTGGGGTAAATTCAGTTGATTGGACATGATTTGGAAAGGCACACACCTGTCTACATATAAGGTCCCACAGTTGACAGTGTATGTCAGAACACAAACCAAACATGAAGTCAAAGGAATTGTCTGTAGACCTCTGAGACAGGATTGTCTTGAGGCATAAATCTGGGGAAGGGTACAGAAACATTTCTGCTGCTTTGAAGGTCCCAATGAGCACAGGGGCCTCCATCATCCACAAATGGAAGAAGTTCAGATCCACCAGGACTCTTCCTAGAGCTGGCCACCCGTCTAAACTGAGTGATTGGGAGAGAAGGGCCTGAGTCATGTAGGTGACCAAGAATCCGATGGTCACACTGTCAGAGCTCCAGCATTCCTCTGTGGAGAGAGGAGAACCTTCCAGAAGGACAACTATCTCTGCAGCAACCCACCAATCAGGCCTGTATGGTAGAGTGGGCAGATGGAAGCCAGTCCTTAGTAAAAGGCACATGGCATCCCTCCTGGAGTTTGTAAAAGGCACCTGAAGGACTCTCAGCCATGAGAAGCAAAATTCTCTTTTCTGATGAGACAAAGATTGAACTCTTTGGTGTGAATGCCAGACGTCATGTTTGCAGGAAACCAGGCACCATCCCTACAGTGAAGCATGGTGGTGGCAACATCAAGCTGTGGGGATGTTTTTTCAGCAGCAGGAACTGGGAGACTAGTTAGGATTTCATCAGGTTGATGACTCAAAGCACACAGCCAAGATATCAAAGGAGTGGCTTCAGGACAACTCTGTGAATGTCCTTGAGTGGCCCAGCCAGAACCCAGACCTGAATCCGATTGAACATCTCTGGAGAAATCTGAAAATGGCCGAAGCTTCCCAGCCAACCTAATGGAGCTTGAGAGGTGCTGCAAAGAGGAATGGACGAAACTGTCCAAAGATAGGTGCACCAAGCTTGTGGCATCACATTCAAGAAGACTTGAGGCTGTAATTCCTGCCAAAGGTGCATCAACAAAATATTGAGCAAAGGGTGATTTCTTAGTTTTTTATTTTTAATAAATTTGCAAAAATTTCAGAAATGTGATTAGAAGTGTTTGGCAACAGGAGATGAGCCTACAGAGGTAGATGTGCATATTTACATCACTAAATGCAAAGAAACTTCATAAAATGACCAATCAAAGTTAGCTGCTTACCTTAGCCTCTTCATTATCGTGCAGCCCTGTTTGACACTGAGTCACAACAAGTTGATTGGTTATGAGGAGTCATTCCGGCACCAGAATGTATTTAGTTTGCCCCTTAAAATTACATTATATAGCCAGTTAACCAGTGACAGTGTTTTTATTCGAAATCAAGACTGTACAGATTAAAATCATTGTCAACATTGTAAAGATTAACACTAAAACATTTCAAATAGAGCCCAGGTTGATGATATTGAACTTCCCATTTTTAAATTATACTATTCGCTTATAAGTAGCCAAAATCATTTGTGTATATGCAAGTGCCACTTATGGAGAGTGAAGAGAGACGTGCCATAAACTATGTGTTTGTGTGATGTGACCCTCAGATTAGCTCAGATTACAACAGGATGAGTGCCATCACATATTAGACTGACCCGTAAACCATCAGCGACACAGTGGGTCAGCCTGGGCTTTGCAGCTTAAGACCCCATTTAATTACACTTCAGCAGAGAGGAAAGTCCAGTAAACTATTCAAAGGCTGTTATTTACAGACAGAGGAACCACAATTGCACGCAATCTCAAAATATCAAACAGAGAAAGTACAGTGTGTGGTTGGATTTGCTCTCCCCAAACAAAGGGGACATTTTTGGGCCTCTGGATTTAAAACTCACTGCTTCCCCTCGTGGCTGTGACTGGGTACTTCTCCATAAGTGTGTTATAAAATCCATCTGACAGGAGAGAATTAGACCTTTCAAAATGCTCTGTTGCATCACAGAAAATCAGATGTTGCTAAGCCAGAAGCCATATTTTTGATTGTTGATGTCAAGGTTGTTCTTTTGTCTTAGGGGCCACCAGAGACATCGGCTCGGCTCTGACGAGGATGTGCATGCGACACCGTAGCATCGAGGCAAAATTACGGCACTTTACAAAGTAAGTATGACCTATTATTCTTTTTGCAATCTTTCCCATTATGTCGATCTCCACCTATTGTGCATTTACAAGTAACCCTTTTGTCTGCAGCGCTCTTATGGAGGGCCTGGTTACGCCACTCCAGGACAGGATAGAGGAATGGAAGAAGACAGCGAATCAGCTGGACAAAGATCACGCCAAAGGTGAGCAGTCAGAAAGTACTCCTAAATGTACTACAGTGACCATTATGTGGAAGAGCAAACACTACATTTACTGCTTGTACTTGTCTTCTGCAGAATACAAACGGTCTCGTCAGGAAATCAAGAGGAAGTCTTTAGATACCATTAAACTCCAAAAAAAAGCAAGGAAAGGTGAGAAAATCTGCATGGCTTTGGCTCAAACTCCTGTGACAGAACACTTGCAGCTGTGCTGATTTTGTATGGCTTCTTTTAATGAGTGCTGCTTGTTGCTGCTCAGAACAGCTCAGATTGAAATGTTGCCATCTAGAGAGCAGAATCCAAAATGACAAGTCAACCTGGCAACATTTTTCCCCCTCTGCATTTAACCCATCCTAATTGGACTTAGACAATCCAACCACTAGGAGCAGTGGGCAGCCACAGTTTGGCGCCTGGTGGACCAACTCCAGATGTAGAGACTCTGTCTTGGTCGGGGCAGAGAAAGGAGCAGAGCCTAAATAAGCATGTTTTGATTGTGGGAAGAAACCCACACAGACATGTGGAGAACATGCAAACTCCACACAGAAAGGGTGAGAAGCGATCCCACGACCTTATTGCAGTGAAACTAAACCACCGTGCTGCCATGTTGACACTTTCATTTTTATTTCATCATAAAAGATGGAGAAAGCGATCAGAGCGCCACAGCTACACAAGCTGCTAGCTGATGCATTCACTGTGTGTTGTTCATCAATCAATCAATCAAGTTTTATTTCTATAGCACTTTACAACAGTTTTCACTGAACCAAAGTGCTTTCCAATAGCACCAGCTAGAGATAAAATAAAAAGAACAGTACGAAAAACACAATAAAACACAATAAGAGCATCCAAAATAGAATAAAAATAGACAAAAAAGTGTCAAAGCAATTATGTGCAAAAAGCTGCTCTGAACAAGTATGTTTTTAACTTAGCTTTAAACAGAGGCAAGCTATTAATGGACTTCAGTTCAGGAGGTAATGCATTCCAAAAGTTAGGACCTGCTACTGCAAAAGAACAGTCACCCCATTGTTTGGACCTGGAATTGGGAACCTCCAGAAAGTTTTGGTCAGCAGACCGATGTGCTCTGACAGGGTTGTGTGTTTTTAACAGGTCACATAAATAAGAAGGTGCAATGCCATTTACAGCTTTAAAAACAAACATTAACAGTTTAAAATCAACTCTAAAACGGGCTGGAAGCCAGTACAGGGAGTAAAGTACAGGAGTGATGTGGCTGTGCTTCCTGGTCCTTAATATCCTTAAAAAAGTTACGTATGGAGTCCAAAGCACTTGTATTATTAGGCACAACTGGCATATAAATCTGGAGGTCATCGGCATAAAAATGAAACTGAAGATTGTGTTTGGTGATGACTGAACTCAGTGGAAGCATGTACAAAGAGAACAAGAGCGGTCCGAGGATACTGCCCTGGGGCACACCAGTGGTTAGAGGAACTGTGGAGGAGGAGAGGTCATTAACCATCACCCTGAAAGTCCTCTTGGTCAAATAAGACTGAAACCACTCCAAGACAGTCCCCTGGAGGCCAACCTGCTGGGACAGACGTGTGAGGAGGATTGAGTGGTCCACAGTATCAAACGCAGCTGTTAGATCCAACATCACCAGCAGCACAGGTTTTTTAGAGTCCAACGATAAAAGAATGTCATTTTGTACTTTTAAAAGAGCTGACTCAGTGCTATGTCGAGATCTAGAATCCAACTGAAATTTATCTAAAACAGAGTTGTGTTCTAAAAACGATTGCAACTGATTAAAAGCAACTTTTTCTAAAACCTTAGATAAAAACGATAAGTTTGATACTGGTCTAAAATTAGATAAAACTGAGGGATCTAGGTTGGGCTTTTTAATAAGAGGCCTAACTACAGCATGTTTAAAATGGGCTGGAACTGTCCCAGAGCTGAGGCAGCTATTGATAAAAGAGAGCAAGCTCAGACCCACAGTGTTAAAAACCTCTTTAAAAACCTTTCCTGGAATAGTGTCCAATGAGCAGTAACTGGGTTTAATGCTCTAGACAACCTCAGTGAGGAGTGTCAGAGTAACCGGCTCAAAACTATTAAAAACAGCAGATGGTTCAGGTGGAGTTTAAAGGCTATTAAAAACCATGTTACAGTTTAAAATATTCTGTCTGACAGTGGCTACTTTCTCTATAAAAAACTTGAGAAATTTTTCACATGTAGCCTGCGAAATGTCAGACAATATGGTGGGTGGGTTTAAAACTGACTTGATTGTGTCAAATAACACTCTCGGACAGTTAGACCTATTGGCTATGATACTTGACAGATATTGGGTTTTTGCCTCCTTCACAGCATTCTGATACTCTGTAAGGCTATCCCGTAGCATTTCCAAGAACACCTGAAGCCTGTCCTTTCTCCATCTCCACTCAGCCTGTCTACAGCGACGGCGTAAGGCATGGGTGGTGTCATTGAGCCAGGGGTCTGGTTTGGGTTTGGTGGACCTGGATTTGGTATTAAAATATGAGATGAACTCATCTGGACTAAGGGAGGAGGCCAATAAAGTGTGTGCAATAAAGTGCAGTGTCTCTAAAAGCAGCCTCAAAGTCCCCTACAGTCGAGGGGGTGATGGTGCGGCAGGAGCGGGCTGGTATGGAGGGCCTGGGGATATTGACAGGAGCTGTAAATTCAAAAATAACAGGAAGGTGATCTGAGATAGGAGCAACTGCTGTATTACTAAGAACCAGGGAAAGTCCATGTGAAATGACTAAGTCTAGTGTATGACCGAATTGATGTGTGGAGCCATGCACTGATTGTAATAGACCAAAAGAGTCCAAGAGGCTTTTGAACTCATTGCCCAACTGATTTGAGGCACAACAAACATGTATGTTAAAGTCCCCACAGATGAGTATATTGTCATACTTAGGCATTATATCTGATAAAAACTCTGAAAAGTCAGTCATAAAATCCTTATTATATTTAGGGGGCGGTATATGACGACGCAAAGCACAGGAGAGGCAAAGTTAATTATACATGATTGTAATTCAGAACTAGAATAGTGCTGTATTGGAACTAAATGACAGCTGAAGCTCTGTTTGAAGAGAGTGGCCACGTCCCCACCGCGTCCTGAGAGCCGTGGTGCGCTGAAGAATGAGTATCCAGCCGGGAGGAGTTCAGTAAAAGCGCTGTTATTGCCAGCTTTTACCCAGGTCTCAGTCAATAAAAGTAGGTCCAACTTATGTGTTAAAATAACATCCTTAAGTATAAAAGTCTTGTTGGAAAGGGACCTAGTATTCACTAGTGCGCCTCGTATGGAGATGGCGCACTCGTTTTGCTGCTCCGCGCGGCTGAGCGGGCGGAGATTCCCCGGTACACCGCCCCGTCTCTGGATCTTAGCGTAACGCCAACGCGGAAGTGTGCAGCTGGTCCCAGGAGCAGTCTGTAAGAGCCATCGGTAGCTGATATGGACTTGTAAATCCACACAGTATCCAGACGCTGGGCAGCGGGGAGCACGTTCATCTGCAGAAGCCAGGTAGGACTTGACTTTCACATGGAAACCACCTCTTTTCCCACGCCGCCTGTGGCGCTTGTTGCGTGGAAACGCTGTGACAAGCCGGTGTAGGTATACTGGCACAGACGCCAGGAGAGGTGGTGGCGTCTTTGAATATCCCTTATAATCAAAGAAAGAATGTCTAACAACCGCGTCATGGATATTTAGCAGCGTTTCTCTATCATAAACATATTGCGCTGAGGCAAAAGATGTGACAAACAGAGTACTCCATAAAAATATCAGTAAAAACAGACGAGGCAGACGGCGAACCATACACAGCGGTGCCATCTTGAACCGTGCTGAAATCATTTCAAAACGTCACAGAGTATCACCTCCTTTCTGCTTAAAACTGCCTCATTTCTGCTTAAAACTGACTTTAGAATGATTTAAAAGGTTTTACCTTGTCATCTGATGGTTAATAATCACATTAATCCATTTGATCACTTTGGGCGAAGAGACTTTGTCTCATACGAGTTGCTGAGATCCGAAATGATGCATGCGCAGTGGAGGCAGGGCAGACCAATTTTTAGGGGGGACCGTTCAGTCTGCGACACCAAATCAAATTTTGTCAGGCAATAGTGAGTGCCAGTCTGCACCTCACTTTCAAATATGAGAGTGACTGGGGAGGTGAAGGTCTAGCGGTTAAACGTTGGGCTTGAGACCAGAGGATCCTCGGTTCAAATCCCAGCCTGACCAGAAAATCAAATCAAAATTGGTCAAGGTCCTTAATCCCCTAGTTGCTCCCGGTGTGCAGTGAGCGCCTTGTATGGCAGCACCCTGACATCAGGGTGAATGTCAGGCATTATTGTAAAGTGCTTTGAGAGTCTGCTGCAGATGGAAAAGCGCTACATAAATGCAGTCCATTTACCACATTTGCCATTGGGGGATGTTTGACTAAGATATCATTTAAAATATACGAGGTCTATTAGAAAAGTATCCGACCTTATTATTTTTTTCAAAAACCATATGGATTTGAATCACGTGTGATCACATCAGACATGCTTGAACCCTCGTGGGCATGCGAGAGTTTTTTCACGCCTGTCGGTTACGTCATTCGCCTGTGGGCAGTCTTTGAGTGAGGAGTCGCCCACCCTCTCGTCGATTTTTTTCATTGTTTAGGAATGGCTCAGAGACTGCTGCTTTGTTTGATCAAAATTTTTTCAAAACTGTAAGGCACAACTGAGTGGACACCATTCAATAAATTCAGCTGGTTTTCGGTAAAAATTTTAACGGCTGATGAGAGATTTTGGTCTGGTAGTGTCGCTTTAAGGACGGCCCACGGCGCCTGACGGCGATCTGCACTTCGAGGCGGCAGCGTCTCGCCGTTTCAAGTTGAAAACTTCCACATTTCAGGCTCTGTTGACCCAGTAAGTCGTCAGAGAACAGAGAACTTTCAGAAGAAGTCGGCATGAGGAGTTTATTCGGACATTCCATTGTTAACGGACATTTTGTAATGAAAGAACGTGCGGGCAGAGTCGCATGTCGGGCCGGACCCGACCGCGGGGGGTCACGACAGGAAAAACACCTCCGTTGGAAACCTTAACGGGCAAGTTGGAACATGCCCAGCTGTTAAACAATTTCTCAGTTACTCACTTGTTGAAAGCCATCAAAAGCCTCCTGAATTTTACAAATGGTTTTCAACACGGAGGTGTTTTTCCTGTCGCGGCGCACACAGATTTGCCGAGTCGTCACGGAAACGACTCGGCGAATTTGCGCGCACGTCTTTCATTAAAAAATGTCCTTAAACAGTGGAATTTCCGCATAAAGTCCTCATGCCGGCCTCTTCTGAATCTTCTCTGTTCTCTCACGATGTCCTGGGTGAATTAAGCCTTAAATTAAGATGTTTTCAGGTCGAAACAGGCCGACGACAGCGCCTGGAAACGCTGCAGGACGTCCCGCTCCGTGGGAAGTGCTTACAGCTAACCCCATAATCTCTCATCAGCCGTTAAACTTTTCACCGAAAACCAGCTTAATTTCTCGAATAGTGTCCACTCGGATATTCCTCACAGATCCAGAAAAAATTTTGAGAAAGCAATGCGCGCCGTCTCGAGCAGCGTGTGAAACAAAGGAATTCAGCCGAGAGGGCGGGACCACATCTCACTGAAGGCCTGCCCACAGGGAAATGACGTCACCGACACGCGTGAAAAAACTCACGCATGTGCACGAGGGTTCAAGCATGATTGGTGCAATCGCATGTCATTCAAATCCATATAGTTAAAAAAAAATAAAAGTGTCGGTTTCTTATCTAAGAGACCTCGTACATTAAATGGGAATTTCAGTGGCCACAAAATCTGTAATCCAGATCAGATCTGGATCAAACCTCGTCAGGTGATAGTGAGTGCCAGTCTGCACCTCACTTTCAAATATGAGTGTGATTGGGGCACGTTTGATTACGATAGAATGTAAAATATACATTAAATGGAGATTTCAATGGCCACAAAATCTGTAATCCAGATCCAATCTGGATCAAAAAGGATAGGAATTTTTCCTAACTTTGACCTTTGATGCATGACCTTGAAAATTGAATATGTTCTTGCCTTTTAGGATATGAATTCTCTCTAACAATTTTGTTGGTGAAGGAAAAAATGAGCACAGAGGAGGAGGGAACCAGGCAGTGCTATAAACAGCTTTCATCTGTGTGAGCCAATCAGAAACGCTCAGTGCATAAGCTCTCAGCCAATGAAACGGAGAAACACTGCTAATTACTGTTCTCCATTATACAAATCATGAATGCTAATGAGTTCAATGGTACGAATATTTCATGAGGTGAAAGATGGAATGTTTCATTCAACGAGGCGAATGTTCCATTGAAAGAATGAAAAAAAACATTATTTCTTTTATATAACTGTGAAAGTAGATCCTTGTCATTTGATATTTTATTAATTTATAATTAACAGAAAATGGACTTACATTTTGGTGTTCATCACTGGTGCTTTGACGTCAACAGTCCAACACAAACTTAAAATAGGAGTCCAAAATTGTTCTCAGTCAAACTGGAAAATTCTGACGATGTAGTCCGTGATGCCGTGCACTGACTTCGTGTACAGACTGCTGTCTGCATTTTCCTCACTCCAGCGAAAAATCACGTCAGAAATTTGTCCAGCTTTTCATCTTAAATTCATCCTCTTTATCCTAACAGCTCTTCATGCCTCCAGACAGCTACAGCATATGGATTTGTTTTTGTTTTTTTTTTGTGTGTGTTGTAAGCATTAGCACCATCAATTAGCTTGTTCAAATCGTCATCTGTCAGCACAATAAACTCCACCATATTTAGTTAAACGCCACCCTGTCTAGTGTGTGTGCGTGGCTGTCGCAGCGTGCAATGGTACAAAATGTATGGAACCAAATTTGCATGCTAAAAGGAACCAAATTTGCACGCTAAGTGCAACACTGCACAAATGGGATGAATAATCCATGTCACGTGACATACAAAGCACCAATCAAATCGTGCTGACAAGGCTGCCTTGTCGCCATTTCATAAGCGGACAAAAAGATAGATAGAAATCAAGCAAAACAAAGTGGAATCACAAGTATGAAAATGAATATTTACCTTGCCTTTGAAAATGTACTGAATGTGACTCCTTCGCACTTGCTGCATTTGCCCAGTAGATTTCAGTGGCTTTTATTTTTCTGTTGTTTTGCTGTCTGTTTCATTGTGCATATGAAAGGGAAAACCAAATATGTATCCCAGACCTGGAAAAAAGTATGTATGTGTGTTGTAAAACCCTAACATGAAAGATGTAACTTTTACAAATACCTGTTATTGGAAAATGTTCTTTTTGTAAATAACTGAGCAGGGAAGATGCCTCCTGTAAATACCTCTACAGGAAAAAGGATACGCCTTTTGTCAATAATTTGGTAGGAAAAATGTCCCTTTCGTAAATATCTCTACACACCTGTGATAAATAACAGAACAGGAATGATGTGCCTTTTGAACCTGAACAGGAAAGAAAAATAAATTCCAGTACATATACATGTTCATATATTTTATGAAAGGTCCTGGGTCAATGTGGAGTTGTCGTGGGGGTGTTAGGGGATTTTTATATTAAGTTATATATATTAGTATATATATTAAATGTGTGTTACTAATATTTTGTCCACTTCCAAAATGGCGGGCATGCTTACAGGGCGGCACGCAGAGTATAGTGAGTGCGCTCTCTAGTCTTTCTTTACCATAACTCTATGCTGGTCTCCTTTTCCACCCTAGCAGATGGGGCGAGGACCAGCCAGTGCCCCTTTCACTACTAATTACCTTAAGTCAGGTGTGCTCAGCCAATCAGGAGCTGGGAAAAATCAGACTTGACTAATCATGTGTGGTTGCAGCAGGTAGACATGGAAAACATGCACGGCAGGTGATCTCCAGGGCCAAGGTTGGGGGTCCCTGCACTTTTTCTGGCTGCGTCGCTCCTACAGTCACGTGCATTTAACTTACTCAGGACTCATGCCAGTGGGTGTGGCTTTGCAAACAGGCAGAGTGTTGTGATTTGATGTGGCTAATGTTGCCTGTTCTTCTGTCTCTCTTCTTCCTATTCATTCCCACATTCCCTCCTCTGTTACTGGCTCTTTTTCTGGCTGTAGAGCTTCTAGGTACGTCTGTTGTGCTTTGCCATGACATGTAATTAGAAATGCATGTGATATTTTTCACGACCGTCACTACCATCATTAAAAGGGTTACACCAGCACGCTACATGTGTGCCGCCACACGCAAGTGGCCTGATTTGGATCGTCTGTTTGCATGTGGCTCATATAAGATATTCAGCAACATCTTTTCTTCTTTATTTGTCTTTGAGTTTCATTGTGGTATGTTGTCTTCACATGCTAAATGACCTTTTCCATTGTAGCTGAGTCCTTGTCACGTTAATTTAAGGACTTTCAAGTCACCACCAGCTGTTGTGCATCATGTCGTGTCATCAAGATATTTTTTCCCCTCCATGTTCATAAACCATTTGAGTGTAATATTTGTCAGGACATTGACCTGTCATGCACCAACAATTTATCATTGTGAATGTTGTAATCATCTTTCTTTTTCTTTACTTTCCCCCCTCTTTCCTTCACTGTGTACACTGTGTTCTCTTCACGTCAATTCCATCCTTAATTATCACCTTCACCTCCTTCCTTTCCTGTCATGTTCTCTTGTCTGTTTTTACTCAACCCTCCACTCGTCTTTTCTTTCCGTTACTCCCTCCTGTCTGCACCCTGCACTGTGTTCTGCAGGCCGGGGGAACCTGCGCCCCCAGCTGAACAGTGCCATGCAGGATGTCAGCGACTTGTACCTGCTGATGGAGGAAACGGAAAAGCAGGCTGTGCGCAGAGCCCTCCTGGAAGAGAGAGGGCGCTACTGTGCATTCATCAACTTACTGCAGCCCGTGGTGGTGAGGAACATTCAGGATTCATAACATTAATGCATTATGGGAACTGGATGTTTCTGTGATGAAGCCAGTTCAGTTGTGGGTTTGATGGGGTGTAACCATAGAAGCTCAGTAGTTCTGCCATAGTTCCAGCAAAACATTGACATTTGCCATTCAACATCCTGTTTTTAGCCTCAGTTTTTGACCATCACCCACATTTTCTGAATAAATAGGTCCTGTTGTACGTGGGGGTATTGTTTTTTATCACATCTGCCCGCCTGTCCACCTCAGTGTGAACAAAATAACTCAGAGTTTTGAACCAATTTGGACTAAAGTTTGTGGAATGTTTCAGGGTTAGCCAAGTACACAATTATGATTATTATTATTTTAAGAAAAACATTGGCTAAAAATCAAGGTCACAGGCCAAAGTCAAAAGTTTTATTTGGCCCAGTGCATATATATGGCTCAGTGGGAAAAGATGTTGAGTTACCAATATGTATATCTGGGTTTGATTCGTGATCACAGTAGCTCTGACCTTGAACACAAGTTGAAATGTGCTTTAAAATCCATATACACAAATTTACTACAAATTCTGTCACTCCACTGCAAAATAAACATGCTTCCCCTTAGCCCCCAAAACAAAACAAAAAACCTCTGGAGCCGCCACAGCTCTTTGGAAAGTACACCTTGATGTGAGTTTTACTCAGTGGTTAACAGTGGTAGTGCGAGAAACAAATTTGGTATCGCCTTTAAAAAAAACACACACCTGTCAAATTGTCGATTGGACAAATCAAAGCCATACGCGTTAGCTTTTTGCTATTTACATTAAGAATTTCACATCCATAAAGACTTTCTCATTGCCCTGAAAAACCATTTCTATAAGCATGGTGTCGTCACATTTGATGGAACAAATGTGCATGGGCATTCTCATCTTCTCATTTGTTTTTTGATGTAGAACTCAAGTTCAATGCCTCTTTTTTCTTCTCCCAGAATGTAGAGATTGCCATGCTGGGAGAGATAACACATTTGCAGGCCATTGTTGATGACCTCACGGTGCTGACTGAAGATCCGCACAAACTGCCAGCAGCCAGCGAGCAGGTAACAGAACATCTTAATTCACATTAAGACACTAAGGGCCCTAATCTGATATTTAAGCAGCAGGAAATACCAGCACAAAGCTGTGTGCTGTGCGCAAAAGTGTTGGGTTTACTGTGTTCTGGATCTACTACGTGGGTTCCTTCTGGGTGCTCTGGTTTCCTCCCACTTCCAAACACATGCAGCTTATGTGAATTGGTGACTTTAAATTGACTGTAGGTGTAAGTGAGAGAGAGAGAGATCATTACATATTTTGTTTTTGTCTCCACCCTCCTCTCGCTCATTTTTTTTTCCTTTTCCCTGCAGTGTTCATAATACTCCGTCATATTAATATTACTCCGTTGCAGGTGTCCGGTGCTGATAAGTGCAGGCAGAGTGTACGTGGGGTGGGATCAGTATGTGAACCTGACCACAGCTTTCTAGTTTACCTTATAATGAAATTAAATTGTTAATATATATATTTTTACAATGGAAAACAGGTATCACAGTTTGTTCCCATGACTCTAATAACTATCTGCACAACATCATGTTGTTACTCCAGGTGATCCGGGACCTGAAGGGTTCCGACTACAGCTGGTCCTATCAGACCCCTCCCTCTTCTCCCAGCAGCAGCAGCTCCAGGAAGAGCAGCATGTGCAGGTACTTATCTGAGACCAAAAAAGAAAAGACAACTAGAGCTGGTGATCGTTACATTTGTCAGTAATAATAAAGATATTACCGGTAAGCAAAGATTTGCGCTGGTTTATTCACGATCAGATAAGTTCATTATTGGCTCAAGTGTCTGTTATGCATCAGAGGTGACCTAAATTATATTTATTGTATGATAAGATCAGCAGATGTACACTGTAATGAGAGAATATTGAGCACATGTTAAGACAGGACAGACAGAGTACAGGCGCTGTGGAGTCACAGGAAATGTCATAAAATCTAAACTACATTTGCACCTAAGAAGTTACTTACAGATCTGAAGACAGTATAAAAATTATTGTGACTACAAATCATTACTTTAACAACCAGTTTTCTTTAGACAAGTCAGGAGATGGATACAAGTCCAAGCCAGTGTCTTGGACTTTATTTACACCAATTAATACAAAATACTAACAGTATAATACTGTATGGTAAATATGTTTGGAGTAGCTGTAATTCTAAAATGGTTAAGCTGATATTTCTGTAGCTTTTTCCCTTGAATTAAAGTTGAAAGTTCAACTCCATTGTGTTGGTGTACAGAGGCAAACTTACAAAAATTGTGTCACTGTCAAAATATTTAGGGACCTGACTGTGCAGCACTTCACATTACAGCTTCACTGCTTCACCTCAGGGAGCTCTGGGGTCTCATGTACAAAGCGCGCGTACGCACAAAAACGGGGCATACGCCCGTCTCCACGTCCACGTGCAGATGTATCAAAAGTGACTTCAACATGGAAATATGCGGTGCATCATGGAAAAATCCTGGCTGCTGTACGCACCTTTCTACAGCTATTTTGCCATCTCTGACATGTACAGGTGATGCATGGAGCCATTAATAGTGTGAAAACAAGTAGTCACCAGAGTGATGTGCACATGAGAGACACACTGATGAACAATTAACGCACCCACGTTTGCAAGTATATGGATGGATATAAAAGCACGCGCAAAGTGATGCATAACAATGGCTGCATTAGTGTTGTTAGAGGACCTTGCAAATGGTGCAGTCTACCGTGAGTGTGTATTCGGAGAATGTGAGGATTTACTTCCAAAAGAGGATAATTGGCTCATAAACCGATTTTGATTACCAAGGGCACTGTGACTGGAGATGCGCACAGAACTGCGGTCGGCCAAGAGCGCAATATGGTGACGAGCCAGGGGTTGTCTGTACGCACAAAGGTGCTGACCACGCTGGGTATCCTGGCCTCAGGATCATTCCAGTGTGAGCTGGCTGATCGGTCATGAGTGTGCCAGTCAACCTTCCAAATGTCATCAGGTACATTCCAACATTACAGAACACTTTGCAGCAAGAGCTGGTTTCCCAAATGTATTTCAGCTGTTAACTGTACACATTTTGCTATAAAGGCGCCATCAAAGGATGAATGTTCAAATCATATGTGGAGGCTGCATGGTGCGTGATGGGTTGGTGGGGGGGGGGGGGCTTGTATTTAAATAGTGTATTCGTGTAATTGGTCCGAACGAAAACCAGCGCAGACACATTTGGGCATGTGCGCATTCAAATATGTTTTTTATTATTATTATTAATGTCTTTTTTAATTTTTGCTTAATAATCCGTTTAACAGCGTACTGAATAAACTACTAAAACACTGTCCCTGCATGTCTCCATGTAATTTCCAGTCATTTATAATATAATTTATTTTTTGTGTTCATGTTGTCAGATGTGGGCAGCACGGTGGCTTAGTGGTTAGCACTGTTGCCTCACAGCGAGGAGGTCGTGGGTTCAATTCTCGTGGCCTTTCTGTGTAGAGTTTGCATGTTCTCCCTGTGCGTGGGTTTCCTCCAGGTGCTCCGGTTTCCTCCCACATCCAAAGACATGCGGGTTAGGTGGATTGGAATCTTTCAAATTGTCCTTAGGTGTGTGTGTGGGTGTGTCTGTGTTTGTTTATTTGTGGCCCTGCGACAGACTGGCGTCCTGTCCTGGGTGTACCCCGCCTCGCGCTCTATGACTGCTGGAATAGGCTCCAGCCCCCCGCGACCCTTAATTGGACTAAGCGGTAGAAGGTGAATGAATGTTGTCAGATGTGACGTCATGGGGAATCCCTGCTCAAAGGGCTTATTTACATGAAATTGCATATTTAAATGGGTTGTGGCCAGGAAGGAGTTTGGTTCTACACTCAATCCCACGTTCAGTGGGATGTACAAACGGAACGTGCGTGAATTCATGGCTACACACCCTTTCATACAACAGAATATTTTTGTGCTTGTGCCAGATTCAGGGTTTTGGCGTACACCAACTTTTAGTAGAAAGTCTACGTTAGTCTTTGTACATGAGGCCCCTGGTGACTGGTCACTGCTGAAACGAATGGAGAAAAATTGTTAACCACCAGTAAACCTCTCACTTGAATCCACTTTCTAAATCCTGCCTCACACCGACTGTTAATGCCAGTGACAGATGACACTCTGATTGGTTTATTTCATGTCGTACCCAAAAAAACAACCATGGCTAATTCAGAGGAAACATACAGCCCCTTTGCACTCTCACCCCTGTTTTATGCTCAGATTTTGCACCGTGTAAATAGCAAAAGAAAAAAAGACAAAAAAGGTTGGGCATTCCTTAAATGCACCTGCAATATGCACTTTAGGCTGGGCACCATCCACTGTCTACAATTAATTGGTATAATTGTAAAATTAGATTAAAAATGACAGAAACCTTCACTCATAAAAAGTCTCACAATCTGTATGAAATGGTCCAGATTGTATGATTTATCATGTGATATTTAAATGAATAATAATACTGTGATATTCTGAATTGGCCAGAATGAGGCCAATGAGGGTAGAAAAAGCATCTTTGAATTCTGTAGCTCATTATAGCAAAGCCATAAAACATTTAAAGGTTGTTATTGGCTGTGGGATCCTCTTTAAGATGACTCCTGCTGTGATTTGGCAGTATATAAACAAATTGAAATGATGTCTTGGGATAGAAGCATCTCCTCTTCTAGTGCACAGCAGAGCTGTCAGTAACAGCTGCTTCTCATCTCTTGCTCCTGGCAGCTTCTCACAGACAGATTATATCCAAAGCTCCGAGCATAAATACAATAAGTGAAAGAGATGAACCAAATCCTCCTCATCTCACTGCTATTGGTGGTATTTAGACTTTTTATTTGTACAGTGCCTATAACAAATACTCAGCCCTTCAGCCATTTTCTTGTTTTTATCATTTTATGAGTTACAGTCAAAATAAGACAAACATGACTATGAATAAATTCAGTAGCACTTCCGGCACTCATTGCACCAGTTGTATACAGAATCAAGAAAGGCACTCAGTAGAGTGAACAGCTTGAACAATAAAGTTTTTAAGATAACTTATTAAAGTAAGTGGCTAACTGTATAATTTGTCATTTTAAAAAGTTTCTTAGTGTTTAGTGAGGTAGACGTGAATATTTACCTCCATAGGGATCCTCCCCATGCTACTGGACACTTTTGTCTGTTCAGTGGCAAAAAGAAGCGATTTACTGATAGTGTTGCTAGGTTGCCCCACATAATGTATTATGTAGCAGGTTAACTCATGAGAGTGTTTGTGTTATAAATCAATATTTCACTGATTAATTTAGCTTTTTGTCCCGAGTGAAAAGATGAATCCCAAAACATCTACAAATAGATTGAAGACTGAAAAATGCCAGAGTTGACCTTTAATGTGACGACTCAACAAATGTGTGATGTATTCACATAAATGAATATTTAATAGATCATTTAAATCACATGGCTTTGCTTGATTACTTCTGATTGCATTGAAAAAAATTACCATAAGTATGTTTAGTTAATTTTAAACTTTATTACAAAATTAAAAATCTGTTTTTTTTTTTTAATTTAGTTGTTGTTGTCCTTTCAGCTGCTCCCATTTGTAAGGGGGAGCCACAGCGGATGTAGTCAGATCCGCATTGGTATTTGGCACACGTTTTACACCGGATGCCCTTCCCCGACGCAACTCCAGTTGTACCTGGAGAAAGATAAACAGCCCCTGGTGTTCTGAAGAGGTCTCCCATCCGAGGACTAACCAGGCCCCACACTGCTTAGCTTCTAGGATCTGACAGGATCAGGCTCACACAAAGCAGACTGGCTGCTGTTTTTAAACTTAATGATTCAATTTTAACATCCTTTCACTGCCCACCTGGAATCCGCGGCCCACAGTTTGGGAATCATTGTTGTAATATAGTGAGATTTATGTTATTTGTCATACTTAATTTGACATTTGGATGCTTTCTGCTAAGGGTGGAGTCCATAAGCACAGCAAGAAGCTGAAGACAGGTTTTAAAATGTGTCACAAACAAAAAGAAGTGACACTGATTGAAAATCTTGAATGAACAACTGGAAAAAACAGCAGAAAGAAAGCAGACAACTTGTAATTTGCCAAAGGAATGGGGTAAAAAAAACAACAAAAAAAACAACAACCCACAGAGGTTCTTATTATTATGCTTTGAATTTGTAAGAGTTTTGCCATTTTGAATTTTAAATCAAGCCTTTGCGTTTACGGATTTTTGTGAATCATGTTTCATTCATTACTCCCAAAACACGTTTCAGTACAAAATACATGAATACAGAAACGACCTCCTCCTTGTTTCACATGGCTGTGTTGAATAATGGAATATTCCGCTCACAGTCTTCTACAGATGCCGTCTGCAGGAGCGCATCGGCTCAGCAGTGTCTCCTCCCACGACTCGGGCTTCGTCTCGCAGGACCCCAACGCCCATTCCAAGCCCCCTTCGCCCATGCCCTCTGACATCACCAGCCAGGTAACCACAGTCAGATTTAAAGTTTGATCAGGACAGAAGGATTTAATGCCTCCCTCAGGCGCTGGTGCTGCAGGGCGGATGATCACACACACACATTTTTTGTTACAGCAGATCAAATTCTCTTTTTAACGACACCTTCATTCTCTTGCATGCTCAAGTTGGCCTGACATCACACTTTTATTTTAAATTCCAGACATAAATCTCCAGTCTTGTGAAAAATTTGATAGTCTGACTCTTCTGTTCTTACTTTTTGAACTGCTGCAATAGAGCTTTATCAGTTGTGAATGTTGAATTTTAATCTCGCAAGACCTAAAAAGTTATTCAGGCTCTCACGGTCTGAATGTACAGAACACATACTGATGCAATCTTTGTTTCTGTATTAAAGATCTGTAGCCTCGACTGAACTTTACTTTGAGTTGAGGCTACAGTCTATAGATCCCCACAGAGAGGAAAATACCTCACGCCTCCTAAAGCTTAATATTTTCTCCAACTCTTGCTGCCTTCCTTTGCATTTCTCATCTCTCACCTCTGTCTCCCTCTTTTTCTCTCCCTTTCCCCTCTGCTGTTTTTGTGTATTCTGTCTTCCGCTTGCCCTCAGAAATCAACAAGCTCGGCTTCCTCCGAGGCTTCAGAAACCTGCCCGTCTGTCAGCGAGTGCAGCTCTCCCACAGCGGTCAGTGCTGCACGCCCACACGTCTTACCTCTCCACTTGTTTTAGCCACACGTACATGCGCACACGCATTTTGTTTTATCTGCAGCTTACAGAGACCTGCTGGCTGTTCTCAGCAGCTGCCGTCTGAGTGTTTGTGGATGTTGAGCACTCTGACTTGTCTGTCCGTTCTGCAGTTTGGCTCATGCTCATCCTTCGGTACCTTCCGCCCTGCTTTCTCTCACTCTGGCACCACCAGGCCTCTCTCTGTCATACTTCCTGCGCCCCCCACATTTAACCACTCCCCGGGATCCAACACCCTCTCACCCACATCAAAGGTTCCTGTCTGGAAGGTTTGTTTTCATTTGCAAGTTTCCTGTTTGTTTGTTGCTCTTTTCACTGCAAAAACTGTTCCACTCAAAATAAGCTAAATAATCCAAAATCTAGCCAAACTCTATTGTATTAAGCAAAAAAATCTGCCAATGTGGTAAGAAAAATTTACTTGGTTAGAATTCTCAAAACTAGCAAAATGTCTAGGCACTGAATAATCAAAATGTGCCTTAAAATCAGACAGAATTCTTATTTTAAGATCGGCCTCTGTATTAAAATAAGGAAAACAATGTTGTTCCTTTGCTTGGATGATTTGAAATCCATTGGCTTTTCTTGTTACTGGTTACATACAGCTTGATATTAGCTGGAAAAAACTTAAGAAAAAGTGAGATACAGTTTCCCAAAATAAGACATTTTTTTTTCTCATGTAAAAAAAAAATGCTTGACAAGATTATTTTTCTATTTAGCCAAACATAATTCAAATTTTCGTTAAACAAGACTTTATAAAATTTTTTTAGATATCAGTTTTTGCAGTGTTAAGACTGTGTTGCTTCATTGCTTCTTTGTGTTTTATTGCCTCCACGCACAGCGTAAATGAACCCCACTGTTACTGTTTCACTGCAGCCTTTCCAGCTCAGTATCCCCGTCTTTACCCACAAAGATGTGCTATACTGAGGCGGGTTGATCGGTCTTAACAGTACTGACACTGCCTGCCGCTCGTATCCACATTCACACTAAAACAGTTCATGAGCTGCTTGAAAATCTGCACGAAGATCTGATTTTTGCACCTGTTGCCTCAGGATTGGGCCAAATCAGGTTCTTCTGAGCCCTCACTCTCCAGCACTCTGCAGCGTACGAGAGAATCTGTGGATAAGTTGAGAGAAGTGGAAGCTTCACCCAATCCACAGGTGTATTCTGGGATGCAAGCAGATGATCCACAGCGGGCAAGAAGTAGCCCAGGAGCCATTGCAGCCAAGGTAGAGAGTACTCAGTAAATAAAAAAATAGAACACCAGTGTATAAATAATACATGAATAATGGTATGTTTGTGGTGAACTGCATGTGTGTAACTGTGTCCTTTGTGTGTGTGTGTCTCTTTCTGTGTGCATGCATCAGCACGGTGAGCCTGTCTCTCCAGCAGCCAGTACTCTGGCAATGGTTCTAACCAGAGGCCTGAGCATGGAGCAGCAAAAGAGCAGCAGAGACTCCCTACACTACTCCAGCGGCTACAGCACCCAGACCAACACTCCATCCTGCTCCGAGGACACCATACCATCACAAGGTAACACCGACCCACTGATTGGCTTAGAGGACAATACAGGATAAAATGTACAGCATGTTATGAGTATCTATTGTCTTTTTGTGACGAGGCATCAATCAATCAATCAACATTTTCTGCAATTTCTTTTTAGTATTTTTGTGTTATAAAGAGTGCATGATATGAAGGTGCTATGAAATGCATAAGCAAGAGGACATTTTCCTCAAAGAGGCACTGCACAGGGAGGATTTTTGTTTTTTTTTTGGCCACTGGAACATGAAAATTGGTTTTGATTTTCGTGTGGAGCCATTGCTGGTGGTTTGAGGCAGAGTAAAAGGTTTTTAGAATGTTCCATTCTGTGCGGGAATACTCTCCAAATGTTGGAAGTATTGAATTTTGGTATACTGATTAGAATTATTTGGAAATACATACACAGAATCATTGTTGTCAACTATTTCTACCCTTGTAGAAGACTGGACACGCAGATTATGTTGAGATGTCTGTTGAGATTCTCGGTCATGGTATCCAAGTGGATTCATTCAAGTCAAATGGACGTGTTTAGTTCCTTGAACATGTTTTTTGGTCATCACTGTCAGAAATGATGAAGCTTTTCTGGATGAAGAATGAAAATATCTGCTAGGAACTATGTTGAGCATAACAGAATTAGATGAGTAAAATGTGGAGACTTTAAAGTCACAGAGTTCTTTGGTTTAGTGGCTTAACAGAAAGGAATGGAGAGGTGAACGATGGTGATTAATAGATAGAAAGGATGGGTATGTTTGACAGCAGGGTACTGGTAGATATTGTAATAGATGAGGAATCAGTGTTGAGAGAGGTGTGGCACAAATGGAAGGGATCAACATAGTAAGTCCTGGACACATCCTGAGGGCCCTTTTCCCCACCTCAACTGGACGCCAGTCTATCACTAGTTACTCCCCTGGTCAAGACTGGCAGCCATTTACAGCTGGATGGACATTTACAGCTGGGTGGACTGAGGCAATGCAGATGAAGTGTCTTGCTCAAGGACTCAGGTAGCCTGAAGCACACACCTGGAATCCAACCATGCTCTAAGTATTGGTTGTCCAGTTCTTACCCCACAGAGGCAGTGTAGTGTTACGTGTAAGCTAGGCATGAACACAGATGAAGAAAGAGGTGGGAGAGTAGAGAGATGGACATTTGAAATTGTGAGACAAGGGGTAGGTACTCTTTGTGCGGATGGAGACTTAAATCACGTGACTGAGATGTTATTGGGGAGGTGATGGTCTAGTGGTTAAGCGTTGGGCTTGAGGCCAGAGGATCCTTGGTTCAAATTCCAGCTTGACCAGAAAATCACTAAGGGCCCTTGGGCAAGGTCCTTAATCCCCTAGTTGCTCCCGGTGTGTAGTAGGCACCTTGCATGGCAGCACCGTGACATTGAGGTGAATGTGAGGCATTATTTCTGTAATGCGCTTTGAGCGTCTGATGCAGGTGTAAAAGCAAAAGCGCTATATAAATACAGTCCACTTATTAAAGTTAAGAAACAGTTCTGGTGCAAAGCCAAAGGAAAGTGTCAATTAGTTCTTTGGTGACCAGATGATTGTCAAAAGGCAACACATGCAAAAAAAAAAAAAAAAAAAACAAAAAAGAAAATTTACAACCTTGAAAACCACTCATAATTTTGTGAACATAATAGATGGTAAAATAGCTCAGGCAGAAGTGAGGAGAATTGTAAGATGTGCTAAATGGCAGCATTGGAGTGTCTTTTAAACTATCAGCAGGTCGATGGCCAAGCAAAATGTCTGGGAAAGACAAAAACAAAAAGTATTTCCACTATTTGTGGCTGATGGACAAATCAAATCAAATCAATTTTATTTATATAGCGCCAAATCACAACAAACAGTTGCCCCAAGGCGCTTTATATTGTAAGGCAAAGCCATACAATAATTACGAAAAAAACCCCAACGGTCAAAACGACCCCCTGTGAGCAAGCACTTGGCGACAGTGGGAAGGAAAAACTCCCTTTTAACAGGAAGAAACCTGCAGCAGAACCAGGCTCAGGGAGGGGCAGTCTTCTGCTGGGACTGGTTGGGGCTGAGGGAGAGAACCAGGAAAAAGACATGCTGTGGAGGGGAGCAGAGATCAATCAATAATGATTAAATGCAGAGTGGTGCATACAGAGCAAAAAGAGAAAGAAACACTCAGTGCATCATGGGAACCCCCCAGCAGTCTACGTCTATAGCAGCATAACTAAGGGATGGTTCAGGGTCACCTGATCCAGCCCTAACTATAAGCTTTAGCAAAAAGGAAAGTTTTAAGCCTAATCTTAAAAGTAGAGAGGGTGTCTGTCTCCCTGATTTGAATTGCGAGCTGGTTCCACAGGAGAGGAGCCTGAAAGCTGAAGGCTCTGCCTCCCATTCTACTCTTACAAACCCTAGGAACTACAAGTAAGCCTGCAGTCTGAGAGCGAAGCGCTCTATTGGGGTGATATGGTACTATGAGGTCCCTAAGATAAGATGGGACCTGATTATTCAAAACCTTATAAGTAAGAAGAAGAATTTTAAATTCTATTCTAGAATTAACAGGAAGCCAATGAAGAGAGGCCAATACTGTACGACATGTTGATTTTGTTAACATTCCTGTGACCAGCTTTGTGAGAATGTGGCACCGACCTTTGAACTTTTATGAGAGTTTTAATATGTGAACATAGCAGCGAAACAGCTCAATTCAACATTAAAATAGAGTCATCCATCGATTCATGATACAAATGACATCAATTCAGGGTCTGTCTATTGATGTAACTCGATCTATTACATTAAAATAGATTTATACTTCATATTGGTTAATTGCTAGACCCTAAATATTTATGGATTTGTTGCAGATGTCGTATCGGCTTTTATTTATTTTATTTTAAATTCTATTCTAGAATTAACAGGAAGCCAGTGAAGAGAGGCCA